>NW_024041039.1:22358327-22620827 GCF_014851395.1 Micropterus salmoides | reverse complement strand
CAAATGCCAACACCAAATCTGAAGGATAACATCTTTTGGTCCCTTTTATGTTTCTCTCTTCCCCCTAGTGCCTGTAGGTTTCTCTATTAAGTAATCTCTCACCTAGAACAACTAATCTATCTGATGTTTAGACTACAATCCTTCGTCATATTGAAATCTATCACTTTCCATGAGTTGTACTCCAATCTGTGGAGCCAGTGAGTTCTTGTAAACATTCTTGTAAGACTCAAGCTTGTAAGATTCTCAGAGAACACTGATATCTGCTAGCCTGACACCTGAGCTACTATCTCCAACTAATCACTCTATTGTTGTCTTCCTGACAAGGACACATGTGAGAAATGCCTAAAGCTAGAATGTCAGAAAACAATTATGGGGTCAGCTAAATTACTCTAAGCAAGACCTGTCTTACCTTTCCCTGTTACATCAACAAAGTCCCTTAACAAATATTCTCAACACATAACAAGCAGATAAAACCTTACCAAACCTGCCTGAAGATCTCCAAACAATTAAGTCACCACTGTCACAGTAATGAAACTGGCTTAGGTCACACAGGACGTGGACAGACATAGGTCTACACACACACACACACACACACACACACACACACACACACACACACACACACACAGCATATTAGAAACATACAGGATACATATATGTCTTAATATTATTAAAAAGCTATATATAGAAAGGCACCAGACCCAAATTGTAATACTAATTTGTATATAATGAAATTTAATATGTAATTAAATAAAATAAAACTATATGTAAAACTGTATTAAAAGTGTCAAAGTAAAATAGATTGAGGGAAATAAAAAAACAAATAAAAAAGACATCAACAATAAACTCCTACCTAATTATAAATTTAGAATTATATTGTATATTTTATTTTAAGTTTTTCTTAAAATGATTTGCTTCCTTTCCCATGCATTCCATTTATTGACAAAAACTCATGCCCAACCTCCACAACACTAACTGAAATCATCATGAAATCATCAGAAAATGTCTACAAACCCAGGAATTTTGCACTACTCCACTAGATAGAGAGTTTTAAAAATAGAGCTGCATTTTCTATTAACTTTCGATTCTTCTGTGCTAAATAACGCATGTTAAATATATATTGGGATCATTATTTTCACATAGACAGCAGTTGTTTTCTGTTACATTTGTATGATATGCAGATTTAGCAGGATTCTTTTATATCCTGTGCCATTTCTGAAGCCTGTTTGCCAGCCCAGCCCTGCCCAGAGACACTGGCACATGAAGAAAGGCAGCAGAATTGTGAGGAAAGAAAGATGAGACAAATCGGATACCTTAGAGATGAAGTTTGCTTGCTTCATTCACTGCAAATGCTGTCTCTTTGATAGAAAGGACTAGCAGCTGATGAAGATATCTCAAGGGGGAAAACAAAATGGCAAAATAAGTCAGCAGGGGTATGGTAATAATAACCAAAACCAATCCAACTATTCAGAAGAGGACAGAGGAGAGGAGACAGAAGGAAACATTTAAACAGGAACAACATGTGACTGTTTGACTGTCAGAGAAAACCAGAACATCAGGACTGCAATCTCTCTTATAAATTTAGTTCAGTTTGTAATCATTTTACTATTTCATTTTGGGTCAACTGTGTGCTTTCAAGTTGTTGCACCAGGAAGACATTCATTTCTGACTTTTTGTGCTGATGAAGGTCAGCAGCATGGCTCAGCTTTGCCTATGTGTCTGTCTATGCATGTGTGTGTGGCTCCACGCTTCTCTTGGGGTGCCACCCCAGCACCGTGGGTGGCTGCGACTGTGGGAGGAGGGCGAGGGCTGCAGCGAGTGCATCCAACACCTCTGCCCCCCATTCCCCAACGACTGCCCTGCAGGTCGGGTGCAGGACGACTGTGGATGCTGTGAACAGTGTGCTAACGTGGAGGGGCAGCAGTGCGACCCGGATGGGGCTCAGAAGTTCTATGGCCGCTGTGGAGAGGGCCTGGTCTGCCAGAGGAAAACGCGAAAGGGGGGACACAGGACTGAGCCAGAGCCTACATGTGTGTGTCAGGAAAAGGGCCCTGTATGTGGCTCAGATGGGTGGACCTACCCAAATATTTGCCAGATGAGAGAGGCCGCCAGCCGCCGGAACACAACCCTCAAGCTCAATGAAAAAGGACCTTGCCACTCTGGTAACTGCACTCTTTTCTTACATGCAACATGAGAGCAGGAAAGTCATTTTTCAAAGATTTCAATGCATGTGTATACTTGTCTTGTTGGGAGACAACTTTTGGGGTCCTAGTATTAAACCTTCAGGTGCTCCTTTTCCTCTGCCACAGCTCCTCGTATCCTTCGAGGCCCAAGAAACCTGTCCAACTACACCGGGAATGACATTGTGTTCGGCTGCGAGGTCTCAGCCTACCCTCTTCCAAACCTGAGCTGGAGGAAGACAGGGAGTGACAATTTCCTGCCAGGAGATGATCCTCACATCTCTGTCCAGGTTTGTTAAGAGCTTCAGTTATTATGCATCACCATAGGTTTCATTAACAGTGTATACTTTGATTGAACTGTGTTTTGGGTGTACGATTTTTGTCCCAATTTGCTTAATAGATAAAGACGTTTTTGATTAACAGCTGATTTTACACATGAAGTTCAGTTAATTCGTCAGGAGGAGTACTACTCAGCTTGTGAAAATAGTAAAATATATTCTGCAGCTTTGGAGTGAGCTTTCCAAAGTCAAAAATTACTCTGAAAGTAGTTGCAGTATGGAAAATGTAGGATCAGTAATGATCGTAAGAGTGCAACTAAATGGCTTTCTTGTACCACCCATATTGCACACAAAAGTCTAATGCATACATAGATTTATATCATCTGTTGAGATTTAATCCTGTCATTTTTTTCAGGCCCGAGGCGGTCCCCTGCGCTACATGGTCTCTACCTGGCTTCAGATACAGCGCCTTCACGTCTCCGACGCCGGGGTCTACTCTTGCATCTCCCGCAATGCCTTGGGAGAAACGTCTGCATCAGCACAGCTCACAGTGTTTAGACAGGGTGAGTCTCTAAGCATTACGCTGTAGACTGTTCGCTGCAGTCAACAGTGACTTAGATCGCTGTGCTAAAGCAGCGCAATAGAACGGCAAACTCACTGCATTATTTTTTAAGCTTATTTTGAATGTTGATTCTTACTCAATCATTTTATTAGTGAAGGGGATGAAAGGCCACGATGAGGACGGACAGGAGCACATTGATCATCTGGAGGAGGACAGTGGTGATGGACAGCTGGCGTCTGGAGATTACCTGGAATTAATTTAAGTCAGTTTATATGACCATAACAACAAAAATCATAAAGGAACAGCTCACATATTTTAAATAAAAGGGCATGATGTTTGTCAGTCACAGCTCACTGCTCAGTTTCAAAAGGAATAACTATCTTCTGTCTTAATTTTAATTAAACATTCTATCTGCTTCTATTCACCTTCTTACTATACCATGGCACACAAATAAATCACTCTTGTTAATTGCTGTGTAGAGTTTACTAAATGTGTATGACAACTATAAACTGAATAATAATAGCAAGAACCCCTTGAATAATGGCATACTCCTTTAACGGAACATTTAGATCATATTTCATCATGGATGCCATATCACAAATCATAAAGCCACCAAGAGAGCAATAACAAGTGAAACTGCGGACTCATCTTCAAAGCATTTAATTTGACACAACTGATACAAATTACAATTACAAACATAGACACAAGTCACCCCTAAAGTAAAGCTTCTATCACCTCCTGCTGCTTTCACCACCCCGTCCAGAAAACACAGAGTACAGTGCATTTGTTCATTGAGAGGGAAAAAAAGAGTGATGGATGGAGCGAGAGAGGGTGTGACCATCCACAGGGTCTCCGTCTGATTCTCTTCATCTCTCTCCACCTGAGTGCCAGTTAATCCTCCCCTCATCCCCCGACTCCCAGCTGGATACACCGGCTCCTTCTGAAAGGCAAGCTGCATTAACGCAGAGGAACTTTCCCCCTGCTGTCTGTTAGTCAGAGCTGATTGGAGATTACAGGCCTGCGGCGAAAACACAGCCCTCCATCTCATCTCAAATCACTTTCCACCCCTTTCTCTCCTTTATCTCTTCATTTCTTTATCTTCTTAATCCCAACTCTCCTCCTTTTCAATGTCATCAACTTTCGCTTGCCACTACATTATTGCCCCTATTCGGTGCTCTTTTTCTGACAGCCGAATGACAAGAAAGATGAAGAGGAGGTTGAGAGAAAAAAAAAAGCTTCCCCTCCTGAGTGGAGCCAGAATGATGTCATGGGGGCATTTGTCCTCCTGGTGTGGAGGCTTCCCTTCCCCTGCTAATTACCTTGTACAAACTCGAATCTGATATGGCGGATATGAGGCCCAAATACAATTATTGTGGGCTAACAAAGAGATATTGAGATTCAGGGAATGAGGGAGAGACTGCAAGTGAGATAGAAGGAAAGGCACGCGCACGGCCATGCACGCACACACACATACAGCAACCACATGCACGCACACATGCTCACATACCCACCCACACACACACAAACACAACCACTTGTCCTTCCCCTCCATTCCCTCAGATAGGCTAATGTTATTACTGGGGTAATTATCCTCATTAGTGCCAGCAGCTGTAGAGAGCCCATTGCTTGCTGTTCAAACTCCACCCGAACCTTTCTATCTTCACATCACTCTTTGTATTCCCTAGATCTCATTTAGAGACTTTGTCTCCATCCTTTGCATGCAAGGTGGAGGCGGTTGTAAAAATAGAGCCCCATCAAACATCTAATAAGCCAGAGTTACCCCTGTTTTCTAAGTCTATTTTGTGGATGAGGGTTACTAATGTGTCCTGTTCTAATGCACTGCTCCACAAAAAGCTAAATTAGAGGACTGAACAGTGTACAAAAGTAGGAAAATGATCAGAAAATGGCACAATATATAGAATTCATAATATGTTGTCAATAACAAGGATATGTTAACAACGATGAGTTATTTTGATGAAAATTACCACAATTTGGTTTTCTCCATCTGTCATTTGAGCCTTCCAGATTTCCTGAGTTGAACAATTGAACACAAGATGGCACTGTTTAGTCAAATAACTACTTTAATGCTGCAGTGAATGAGCTTTCTCTTTGACAGCTAGATCTTTGAATACTGCTCTCTCCTCCTGTCTGTTTCATGTTTGTCTTATTTACATCCCTCACGAAAAAAATCCAATCTTCACAAAAGAAAATTAGCTGTCATGTGCCTTCCTCCTTGGATGCAATAACAGTTTCCCATTAGGATGGCTACAAAGAGTAGAGAATAATAGTGCTTGCATAACTAAACATAGTGCCTGCTTATTTGTTTGAAGTTTCCATAAAAGCTCCCTGAAAATGATCCCATTCATGCCTTTTAATTTTATGCTCTGTCTACATCTTCACACACAAATGATGGCTTTACATGCAGCATCCCCCCCGCTCTGTGAGATTGCCTTTTGTTTTATTGCCAGGGGCTAGTGCAGACAGTAGGTAACCTGTATACTGCTAAGCCCTGCATCAGGCGCTAAATGTCATGCATAGCCTGTTTTTATTGGGTGATATTTAGCTGTTGTGCCCTTCTCCCTTTTCCTGGAAGCCATTGTTAAAGAGCTGGTTGTTAATGCTGCTGACCAGATGGGCTCCTTCTCCCCGCAGCTCTGACTGAGGGTGTTTACCATGCACTGGGCTGTGGATAACAGGTGAGACTGCTGCTGGCTTGTCAACCAATCAGAGAGCAGCAGATGCCTGGCCTGTAAACCTTTGTTTGGCATTTGGGGCCTTATGGGAGTGTGTTTGATAATAACACTGAATCAAAGTGAATTCTGGTTTATATGTTTTTTCTTTTTTTTTTTACATGAGGCTATTATGTGAAATGGCCATGCAAGCTATGGCAATAATATCCACTCCATACCCACTGCTGTCAAACCTCCCTGAGCCCCATATACTGAGACTTTGGTTAAATAAAGCTGAAATATCTTTTTGTGTATCTAATACTTCAGATGTCAAACCGCCAACCTATTTAATTTTCCCTTCATAAAGCTCAGGTATCATTTCCAGAGATGTTCCCTCGTCCCTTGTGTGACAAAATGTTTTCAGCATTAGCTGAGCAAACAGTGAACATTCCTTTCCCTTTCCAATGCAGGCCATCTCGCATTACTGCAATTATCATGGCAATAGCAAAGGCAAGGCCAGGCCCGGGATTGTTGAGGAGTAGTCTCCTTAAGCTTTAAATCAATCTGCCTGAATGGATGACCTGTGTCTAGCGTGCATGTATGGATTAGTTTGGCTGGAGCACCTGTCCCTGTTCTGTCAACAGCAGATCAGGTTACTGGCTACGTTCACCTGGCTGACACAGCTTCCTGTGATTGACAATATGCCAGCCTTTGTTCACTGCTATCTCATAATACTGAATTTGCATGTAGAATTATGAATGTTACAAGTACAACAAACACATGATATTAAAATACACTGGATACATGTGTAAATATGTGTTTGAAATAATTTTGATCAGTATAATTTAAAGGTACAATGTGTAAAAATTGAGACTACTCTCCACCTGTCCAATTCATACTCAAAAAAATAGAGGATCATAACTGCTGCTAACTACTAGTAAGCTCAGTTAGCCGTGTAGCTAACTTAGCGGGCCTATTATCTGACTGAGTCCAGAATGGGCACCAGAATCGCTGCCGTGCCAGCAAGCAACAGAGAGACAATGACAGCATGTAGAGCCAACATGTTTTCACATCTAACTCTGGGAATTAAAGGTTTATTTCCACTAAACCACAGTTGGTGATTGTTGAAACAGTAGAAAGACTAACCACAACAGTTTTGGTGAGTTTAGTTTGTTTCTGTTGAGTTTGAATGAATAGTTACAATGAGTTAACAAGGCAGTTAGTGTGGTGAAAGAGAGAAAGTTGAATTTAGAACAAGTTTATTTTGTGTAAAAAAGCTAAGAGAGCTTGTGTAACGTAGCAAACTCGCTGTTCGCACATATCCCCCAGCTGAAAATATGGGTGAAGGCCTGTGCATAAAGTGGTATTACAACACAGGGCGGGCTGGGGCTAGGTCGTTAGCGTACTAGTTTAGTGGATATCTCTGCAACACAACACATATGTCAGAATTGTTACTTCTTCATATTCTGTTGATAATATTAGTCGGGTTTTTTAATGTTTTAAACTAAAATTCTGGCCATATCTTACACATTGCACCTTTAAATGAACACTAGATAAAGCTTTCATTATATAAAAAATCCAGTATAACACATCATATTTCCACAAACAATTCCAACTAACGTCTGTCATCTAATTTCAAGATCTGGCCCTAATGAGGCCTCTCAGGTTGATTATGGAGTTAAGCTGCCAGAACGGCCCACTGAAGCGAGGCTGAGGCTGGGCTTAACATCCTTTCAAGGACAGCTTGTATCTAACACCAGACCTGAACTGGGAGACAAAGCTCACTCAAAAAGAGAAGAATACTCTATCTGAACTTTGCCCCTGAGTATTGAAATTTAAAGATTATATCATTTCCTAAGCATAATCCCTCGGATTTACAGTCAGAAAGTGTTTATTATGCATATCTGGAGTCTTGTGATGTTTAGAAGATAACTGGGAAATTAGGACAGCTGACAGGATATCAAGCATATCTTCTTCACACTGGACAAGTTTTTATTCTCCTAATCAGGGCGGATATCTCCTCTGAGTTTCTCAGAGCACGATATGGGGAGAATCCCCTTAGATTCATGTTAGTCTCATTCAGAATTATAATCGAAGGAAGCTGTTCATTTCAAAGCATTTCATTAACCATTAACTGATGTTCAAACAAACGTCACCTGTACCTCCAAGAGGTAAACATTTAATGCAAGGCTCCCGTTGAGATTATTCAGTCATGAGTCTAGGAAGGGAAATCTCTACTTATTTCATCCAGCTGACATAAAGCCCCCTCTGTATGGCCTTATACTCCTGAGACAGCCTTGCTGCTCATCTGTGTTCACTGTCATCTCCATTATCCCTGATGATGAAATGATTAGCTAGCAACTGTTATGCTAACCACAAAGCTGGATGGGTGATGGATGGGCTAAGTGATAGACTCAGGCAGTTGGTTGGGGGGCTTTGTCCTGGATCTCTGACACCTTCTATCTTGTGATCCATCCAACTCCCAGATCCACCCTAGTTACCCCCACCAGCTGCCTCTGACCCCTCATCACAGCCCTGCCTCTGCTTGCAATGTGCTGGGAGTCAAAGGGTTCCCACCTATCGCTCATCAGAATGGAGCCCCACCATCTCCTGCCCCACGCACTAAATCACAATCAATCGCTTGGCAGGCAGAGATGGATTGGGACATCCACGACCCTGTACCTTTCAGGGATGCCCCCCACCCTCCAAAGGGCTGCAGTCACTGACAAATAATAGAGGTGATCCTAGGAGGAGTGAGCAGGTCAAGTCTGCCGCCCCTGGAAGGAAGTTATAACAAAGCAATGGAGGGAAATTCTTTCTCTTTAGGAACAACAGTCACAATGTGGAAGAGCGTGTCTAACAGAAGGACGCGTGGTGGAGAAAGGATTGCTTTGATGCTAAAAAAATTACTTTTGAATACAATTTTAATCTATCTGAATGCACTTAAAATCATTTTTGAGAAAATATGTTATTATGAGGAAATATTAGTTAGTCATAGAGTATATCAATATGTTTTCTGCTACTCATCAAACATACATAAGGGTCTATCCCTCAAATCAAATCTATTGCTACATATTAGATTTGTACATAAATTAAAACCTACAGAGCTACAGAGCTGTGCCTAGGCAGTGTGTAATAATCCAATTTTAGCTAATCCAAGGTGATAACACTTTAGACATATCAGTACATTTCAGCCATCTCTGTTCCTTTAGCATTTCAATATAAAATACATGCTTGTATCAAATTATGCCCCAACATGTCAGCTAGACGTCCCTTAAATGTCAGTCTGTCTAACAAGCTAACTGCTAGCTAGCCAATAATAATAAATTCCAATAAACTAGCCGGGGCACCGAGTAGCATCTATGAAGAGTGTAGTCATGTAAACAACTCCACCGGTATGCCTTGTATAGGCTAAGGAAGCTGGCTGCTATGTGTGTTATTCCTAATTTTATTGATGTTACTCAAGGTCATTAAAATGCTGCTCTCTGCAAACGCTGATTAAAAACATACAACAAATTAAACTGTACCATAATGAACTAATTAACTTGAATCCTGTAAAGTGGCATATTGAACCATTTAGGGGTGCCAAGATATTGACCTAAAAAGGTTCAATATCGAGTCACTTAGACAGAGAAACTATATCTGTGCAATTTAACCTCTGATCCGTGTATAATGGCCTTCTGCACAGTTGAGTGTTTTTATTTATATACTATCAATAAGCTGACTTACTTCCATGTGCCTGTCTGCTTTCCCCCTTTTTCTACACTCTCAAAATAATCCAATCTTGACATTCTGCCTCACATCATCATGTCTATTTGAAGAGTTGCTGTCTAGTGCTTCCTGATTTACTTCACAACAGCCTGAGTGATTGCATCATTCACATGAACATTGACAACAAATATCATTCAGACATGGAAAAGTCTCCACGATGTCATAACAAGATGATTGGGAGTGAAAGATCTTATTCTGTATTCACTGCCGAGGGCTCAAGGAGGATCATTCATTCACATGTAGATGTGTCCGTCTGGAAGTGCCTCCGCTATACAATTTCCATTTAGATAAGGTGTATACACAAATAAAGAAAGGACATTGGGTTCTTCATTTGATTAACTAATCATAGTCTTTGTAATTCCACTCGGAGACCTTGAAGGGCAGTGCCGGGCTGTGCACCCTGATTAGCCTATGCATGATTGCTGCTGCTGTGGCACAAATCAGTTCAAGTAACTCAACTCCATACAGTGGCTGTGATTAAACAGGCGATTAAGACATAGAGAGTTTCTGTCTGTTTAATCCCTTTTCCCATTGTCTAAATAGATAGCCACAGTATAGTCCCTGATCAACAATAACTGAACACCACAAGAATTGGAGTGAGAGGTGATTAGGGTCTTTAAAGCTCCCTGGAGTGCAGATGCAGGTTGTTTGTGATTAGCTGGAATTTAAAGGGACATTGTGTTCTTATTGCCTCTTGCCAGAGCAGGGAATTCATTATCTGATGCTTAAGCTGAGAGAAGAAAAAAGACACACAGAGCCCCAGGACAGATGTAATATCTTTAAGTGAAAATGGAATAATCCACAGTTGTGGTACAAAATATGCCAAGTGAGGAAGCTTCCGGTTCGCAGCATGTTGACAAAGCAAACAAAACACTCCTCAACCTCACGACTCAAGCCTCAAAGTGCTTTAACCCTCTTCCCACTTCTCTGCTAGCCCTCTTCATGCTGTGCAGTGGTGTCTGTGTATCATTTGAAGGCTGTATAGAAACTCTACAGGCCCTCTCCATGACTGATCTCTTTTGATAGAGCTCATTATGCAAACTGCTCCCAAGTCCCACCGCATAATTAGTGCTTAATTAATTTGAGTGAAATCTTTCATCTGTCTGTGTCCGGCCAGCTCCTTCCTTCCATTTACAACATGATATTAATTTCAGAGGGGGGAATGGTAGCCCAGCTGATGAAAAGGCTGATATAATTAATCAAGTACTGTATCTTTTTCCTTCATTTTTTGCAGGAATAATAATAAGTGCGATGAGCAGAGTCTGATTAACCCTATTATGCTCCCTAATTAGGGTGATCATTTAATAATCAAGGAAGCAGCACAATTATAAGAGAATGCAAATTATGCCATCTAACAAAGACTGTGCAAATTCTGGGAATTCTTAGTTTGGAAAGTGTGGTATTCCAAAGTCAAAGGTCAGCTCTTAATGTCCATAGGTTAAGGATGTACTTACATACTTGAGCCCCAAAATGTTTCATAGTTTTCCACAGACTTCATCTCTATAAACAACAGCAACAACATCAACAGGAAGTGATGACTTCAACATACAATGAAAAATGCCTAAAGCATGTCAGAAGCTATAGCTCTGAAGTAAACTCTTGACATTTAACAAATTATTTGACATTTTGGGAAATAGGCTTATTTTCCTTCTTGCCAAGCGTTAGACGAGAAACACTTCTGTGTCTGTACGATTAACAAACAGTAGCTGGGCTCTGTCCAAAGGTAACAAAATCTGCCTACCAGCACCTCTAAAACTCACTAATTATTTGGTTTGTTCAATCTGCCATAACACTGATGTGTAAAAGCACCCAAAACACTGATGTGGAAAAACAACAAGCTGTGGTTTAACACATGGTTGTATGACATTTTTACACTTAGGCCTTTGTATGGACTAAACAAACCAGATATTAAGAGTTAATTAGTGAGCTTTAGAGGTGCTGGTAGGGGTAAATGTTTACCTTTGGACAGAGCCAGGCAATGTTTCCAGTCTTTGTACTAAGCTAAGCTAAGCGGCTGCCATACAGACATTAAAATTGGAAGTGATTTTCTTATATAACTCTTGGCAAGAAAGCAAATAATCATATTTCCCCAAATGGAGAACTATTCCATAAAAATTTCAAAATACAACAAAGCATTAGTAACTCTGTGAAATGAATGATCAACATCACATAAAAGTAAATGTATTTCAATGGCACTTTACGACTCACCTGAAAGTAAGAATGACAGAAAAACTGTGAATGTTCATTATATTGGTGCTTAAAGCCACTGACAGGGCACCAACTTTTATTTCCCACTGGCCCAGTGTGTTTTCATAGAGCCTGAGCGCTAAGAGGCAGCTGCCACAGTAAACTCAAGGGCAAACGTTCAGTACCACGGACAGCAACCAGTCTTCTCCGGAGAGTCAACTCCCACAGAGCTTCTCCATTCAGAGCTATTGTTTAAAATACAACACTGTGAATGTTAATTCAAGTAACAGGCCAGTTGTGTAATTAACAGATATTTCTACATGAGTCTAATGTATGAATAAGTGAGATAAGCTGACGAGTAGTTCAAGGCTATGAGATAGATGACCACCGTGTAGCTCCGTATGTCAATAGATAAAGGATATGGCCCATTAGGTCTGCCAGAGTCCATCTTTCATGCTCCTAGATGATACAGCTGCTGTCTACGCTTTCATCAAGATAATGGTGATCTCATATTATGGAGTCTATGAGGAATGGTCCTGATTTCATTTTTCTTACATGGAGTCATTATCAATATCAATACAATCTTCAGGGAGCCAGTGAGCAACAGAGGATGGACCTTTTTTGTTGTCTACTTGCTTGAGAAATGCAATGACTACCAAGCCAAATGCCAGTCAGTAAGATCCTTTATGCTGGCTTCTCTTGGTACTGTGTGCGTGCCTCCTCCACTTCTTTGTATCTGTTAGGTGTGTGCATGCGCGCGCGCGTGTGTGTGTGTGTGTCTACATGAATGTACCTCAATTTACTCCTCTTCACCCCCATAGTGCAGCTGTGCCTCGGAGGACTCTTGTGAAGTAATTGA
Source organism: Micropterus salmoides (assembly GCF_014851395.1). Lineage (NCBI taxonomy): Eukaryota > Metazoa > Chordata > Actinopteri > Centrarchiformes > Centrarchidae > Micropterus > Micropterus salmoides. The sequence continues at coordinate 22,608,321 of NW_024041039.1, read as the reverse complement.
ATGAGCCGGGGAAGGGGAAACCTGTGGCAGTGAATGTGGTGCCCGCTGGCCTTATTATCTGTAATACGGCAGCCGCTCTGCCTGCGCTTTCTCATCCGCTCATGAATACAGAAATAAATGTGGTGGACGGCAGAGGTGAACGCAGAGGGGAGAAACAGGCCAGAGCCGTTTTAATCAGCTTCCAGATAGAACAATCACTTTATCCACCTCCACAGCTCAGAGGTGAATTAGTGTTTAACATTCCAGGGCATGCTTTCTGACAGGGGACTCCACCCCAAACAACCAATGGACTGCAGAGATTATTGAGAGACACTCCGATGTTTTTGATGAGTAAATTAGAGCTAAATATGCCCCTGGGACACCAGCAACTGGCATGCCTGATTTGCAGGAAGACCTCTTTTTAGTTGTCCCTATGAAGCCTATGTTTATATGTCTGTGCACACTCAACATAAGAATTAACCAGTAAAAGCATATATGGTTTCTCTGAAGTCAATAGCAATTTTTTGTAATTTTTAATATGACATGTCATACTTATTTTGCAGTGGATTTGATCATAATTCCACTCTGAAGAGAGAGTGAGATATAGTACACACACACACACGTATATATTTATACATATATATATATATTGTATGTGTATTTTGGAAAAATACCATTTTATTAACTCGCTTCACAGAACCTTTTCAGAAATGAAAAGCTCAGAAAGGTCTGTCCACATAGAGTCATCAGCATCATTGTCAAAGTATGGATGACATCAGGGACATTCCCAGTCAACACCGAGGTCCATTAGTCTTAAGCTCAGCACTATACCACTTTACAGGGCTTTTCACAGTAACCTGGTCTCGTGGGTACCCTTCTAAAGTACACTTTAAAGTCTAGACAGTGACCTCTGTGTCGCTCTCATGGCCAAACAGGCAATTTTCCCATTGATCTTCTGGATGCTACGGTCTGACTTCTTTTCTAGAGGCTTGCTTCAAACCTTTCACTACTGTTGCTCTTTACAAATAAGGGCTGACTGCTGTTTCATAGTGACATGTTGACTCCCTTGAGATTGCAAACTGGTGGTTTTCCAGGTCTTCCATGAGAAGTCAGTCATTAGGAATCAAGAATGTGTGACCCTAATGGTGGCACACAGCTGACTTTGGGAAAATGAATGAAAACATCTTAGATGGAAACTTAATTTAAATGGCAGAGAACTCTTTTTAGTGTTATACCTCTAAAAGCACAAGATAAAGCAGAAAATATCCTGACTCTGTGGTCTCTTGATTGAAGTTTTATAAACTTTCTGTAACTGTACTAAAACTTTCTTCTCATTGGAAATGGCAGAAAAATGTATTATATAAATATTTGTAATGATTGTGTTTTTTAAAAAACTTTTTTGTCAGTGGCAAATACCTTCATTAGTAACAATCCTTGTTCTGAAAGAGCTGACCAACTAATAGTAACAGGACTAATGAAAACAAAACAAAATGAGTATGAGTTAATCAGAAATAAGAGTATACACACTAACAAACGTGCAGATTAATGAAGAAAACGGCAACAAAACAAATAAAAACAGTAGACAACATGAATAGCTTAGAGCTGTTGTCCCTCTGTAGAAAAAGTTTTAATGTGTTTTGGACAAGCTCATATAGAACTATATTTAAAAACCAATCACTTCATTAAACTCTGGCACCTTTGTTCTACTGTGTCATTGTTCTGTTGTTGGTGCCTGCCTGCTCTCAGTTTCGGGGACAAAGGCTAAGTCCGAGGCTGTGCTGTGTCTACAGCCAGCCTGATTAAATCTGGGTCCCTCGCTGGCTCTCTCCATGGTGCTGAAAGAGCCCTCTATCAGATTACAACTAGCCAGAATAGGACCTCGGCTAAGCCATTACAATAATTGATTGACAATGCATTGAAGGTGGCCATGTAGTGAGCACCAATTACAGTCATGTCCTATTGCACTTTCAAATTGGTTTGGGTTGGCAAAGAACATGTAGACAATCATTCATCTGGGAAGTGCAGGGGCTTTCTGTACATCTATGGTGAGAATAAGGGTAATCTAATCTTTGTGAAATAACCAAACTGCTCCACAGCTCCCTCTGTAACTCGGTTAATGTTTGACAGAAATGGCATGGGGAGATGCCTGCAAAGAGATTTGAGAGCAATGCTTTTGATAAAGGAGGTAAGGAGGTAAACTTTGTCTGCTCTCAGCATTAATTCTTCATCCTGTAGGTGGTGCAGTGAAGTAAGAACTGGGCTCTGAGGCCAGAGGCTTGGAAAGTCTTCAACTCAAACTTTTGGTTATACAGAAGAGCCATGAAGTATCAGGCCTACAACAGCTTATTTGAAGTGGCTATTTGCAGAAAGCTGGACACATTTAGGCGACTATTGTACAGAAACGGGATTTTACATCACATAAAAGCATTAGAAAGCATTACTTATTCATATATTTTCAACTGTTAACATATAATCTAAGCAGTTACAATGACAACAAAGCCAAGGGGCAAGAGGAAAATGAGTACAACATTTAAAACCCCATAGCATGCGATAAGGTTTGGGAGGATGTAGTTGAGCCTGCAGCAGCGGCAGCTGTATGCTAATTAGGCGCCTATGCTTCCCGTCCGCCAGTGCAGCACGCGCCACTGATCAAACACGCGCATGCGTCGGTATAGCCAAGACCAGCACACCGGCCCATGCGCCCCACAGAAATTATCACGGGGGGAAGAGGAACTCGTTAAAATGCCATCAAAGCGTGTAGTCCCAACAAACCACGACGAATGCAGACTGAAAGAACAACAAGTAACAGAGCAGAGGAGGCAAACCCGAGACATACTGAACAAAAAGTTTGATAACAATTAGATTTGAGAACAAATAGCCTGTAAATGACTATCGGCGAGTAAGTGACGACAGGGGAAAACAACAGAAGAAGAAAAAAACGATTTTCGATTAATAGACTTCTAAGAAAAATAAATGTTCAAGCGTAGATACTGAATTATAGTTTTACCTCTATCTAACAAATTAAAACCAACTTTCTGTTTTAGCAGATCTGTCATTTAACCCTAACCAAAATAACGGTGTGCTTTCAGGCAGGTGAGGAGGCACGGGGACACAGAGGCCTATTGAAAGGAAGGCGCAGGCCTGCGGCTCAGCTCCGATTGTGTAATTATTTGACTTGGTCATACTGCAGCTTTATGCAAATGAGGGGAACAATGTACGACGATGGAGATTAATTCCTCCCTGGTCTGCGGACTGAAAGGAAAAAGAATGCACTCTCTGCCAAGTGGCGCACTGCGGCCTACATTTAGCCATTACAGCGGAAAAAAGAAGACAAATACACAATATATGAGGTATGCACAGAAACCATAGGGGAGCTAGAAAAGAAAAAAGCCACATTTCTTTGTCGGAAAGGTTTCTGTGTTAGGCAGACAGGAGGCTGGAGAATCAGACCGTTTTATTGAAATTTGCTTAAATAAATTATTATGGTATAACGAATCATGAAACGTCTTTAGCTACTTGTTTAGGCTTACTATTACATTCAATTGAATAAGACTAACAATTAACACCGTGAAAACAGCGCACATCTGTACAAACAACAGTCCTACAATGTATGCAGCAACAAAAGCAGCTTCGTTTTAGCTTTGGATATCTTTGCAGCATTTTGCAGCAAAAGCCTCGGCTGCGGCCTTCTTTGTCTGGAGCACTGAATCCGCCCAGCACGCGTCTAGCTGTGGGTCAGATTGGCTGTGAGTCCCGTTTCACAGTTAAGAGGTCAATTTCCCTTTCAAACGAAAAAAGAAAAAAAAAAGACAGGGATATCCAAGCAGACGTGGCTATTGTGCACAAAGACCAGAGGGCCTTCTTATTACTTATGTATGCAGCGAGATGTCTGATTTATATGTCGAGTTAAACTACCGAGACAGACACGTGCCCTAAAATAAAGAAGCACTCCCTCTATAGTGTTTATTTAAGACATAATAAAATAAAGGTCTATAAAAACTGGCTTGTTTGGTTTAGTGGAAGGCCTGCCTAATGTGCGTAAAGGTCGTACGTAAAAGACGCTGGTAGAAAGAGAAAATAAACTATAAACAGCGTGGAGGGAAAAAAACAAACAACCTGAAACACTGAATTGAGAGAATCTGGTCTCACAGTTGTATCTATTAGGTGCATAGCCTCTTTAAGCAGCATCACAGCAGACACTGAAAGAAACAGATCTTTTGGGTTGTATTTAACCAAGCTTGTCTCATCACCGTCTTAATTCTAAATTGTGATGATTGTGGCAGTGACGAACATTTCCTTTTGGCAACTCCGGGCCCCCCAGAGGAGAGCCACAAAGCCGTGGCACGTGTGCAGTTGTATAGGGGCCCATCAGACCGTAAAAAGAGGAGGGTCCCGGCGTGTGCCTCTGTCGGGGAGGGACTGAACTCACACATTAATGTAATAAACCGCCAGTACATCTGCTAAGCTATCTGCACATCCTCCAACGAAATCCACCAAACCCAGGCTCTAAGCCCTCCCACAATCAAATCCACTGGGATCTTGGTTTCATGCGATTGGTCGGGGATGCTGCAACAGGGGGGGCGAGAACAATAGCATCATTCCGGCATAAAAAGAGTGGAGCTATGCCTTGGAGACGAAAACATTTCAGCAACAGAAGGATCGATATACCGGGGAGATAAAGTCCCACAAGCTTCTAGTGTTGCCATATTTTTAACAAACCTGGATACTCGAGACTTCACCCACCTCCCCGAAGTGCCTTTCCGCTGTTACTCGCCAAGATGCCCAAAGGATTCCTGGTAAAAAGAAACAAGAAATCTGCACATGTTTCCTACAGGAATCGGTCAGACGAAGATGACCTCCAGGAGCTACCCACCTCAGCTGCCTTGCCGAGTCAGGCGCACCCCTCCCAGCCAATGTCCGTTGCGTTCAGTCCGGACCGAGCCGCAGCATCGCCGGATTTCACAGCAGCTGAGGCACCGGTGCCAAGACTGGCGAAGCCGGCACAGTTCGGCAACCCAGAGGCGGTGTGCCAACCCCTCTACAGCCCCACCCGGCCCATCAGCAAGGAGCACGACAGGGGATATTTTGAGCGAAGTTTCAATCTAGGCTCGCCTATTTCTGCCGAGTCATTCCCAACACCTGCCTCCCTCTCCGGCCTGGACCATCTCCTGTACGCCCCGGTCGACTTGAAAATCGGCACCAGCAACAGCAGCCGCAGCGGCACCACCAGCAGCCTCCCGGCACCAAGCAACCGGGCCGGCAGCAAAAGACCCGCAGCGGAAGGTGCAGAGCGCAAATCCAAACCCGCCTCCAAGAAACCAAAAGCCATTAGAAAACTCAACTTTGAAGACGAGGTGACGACTTCTCCCGTGCTTGGTCTCAAAATCAAAGAGGGGCCGGTGGAGACGAAGCCGAGGGCGCAGTCCTCAGGAGGAAACAAGCCTTTAGGGGAGTTTGTGTGTCAGCTGTGCAAGGAGGCGTATGCGGATCCCTTCTCTCTGGCTCAGCACAAGTGCTCCCGTATAGTCAGGGTCGAGTACCGGTGTCCAGAGTGCGATAAGATGTTCAGTTGCCCGGCCAACCTCGCCTCTCATCGCCGCTGGCACAAACCCCGGACCACCGGCGTACCGGCGATGCCACCAGCACAGGGCATCAAACCTGAAATGGCCAAAATGCCACCGCTAGGTGTCAAGTCTGTCTCTGACGAAGCCAAAGACATGAGTGACAGAGACACCCCCAGCCCAGGTCTGTCCGAGTCAGGCTCTGAAGATGGCTCATATGACTGCCAGTTCTGCGGGAAGAGGTTTAAGCGACAGGCATACCTAAGAAAACACATAATGGGACACCAGGCCTTGCAAAAGAAAGTGCTGGAGGAGCACGGGTTTCAACCCAGCGACCGCGCGGCAGAGCAGGCTCCGGTGTCATCCTCCTCCTCAGCATCATCATCCTCCTCCTCCTCAGAGGAAGTCTCAAACCAAAGCCCTCTCAATCTGAGCCCGGTGGACTGCCTGCTGTGCCCGGTGTGCGGGGAGAGTTTCACCAGCAGGGCCGGCCAGGAGAGACACCTGCGCCTCATGCACTCCTCCCAGATTTACCCGTGCAAATACTGCCCCGCCACTCTCTACAGCTCGCCGGGGCTCACCAGGCACATAAACAAGTGCCACCCCTCGGAGAACAGGCAGGTGATCCTGCTCCAAATGCCGGTGCGCCCCGCCTGCTAAAGACAACTAGAAACTCGTGCCTTTGATAGGGGAAAATTAAAGAAAAAAAAAAAAGAGAAACAAAAAACTGGCTTTGGGATTAAAAAAATAAAGAGTTTGTGATGCTCACTGCCATAACTTTAGGCCAATGAAAGGCAGGGCGGTTTGATGTTTAAGTGGTGTTTAATGAGGTGTCTTTTCCATGCCAATCAGTGATTGTCGAATGCTTCTCTCTATATTTGAATTACACATAGGCCTATTTTGAGATTTTCTTTCTCAAATTAGTTTATCAAGAAAAAAAAAGAATACAAAGCGTTAGTTTGACTGTTAAAGGGTATTTTTCTAGGACAGCACATGTGTTCAATAGCTTCTAGACCTAAGAAATGTCTTGAAAATTCTCAGAAATCCTTTTCCCCATCAAAGCCTTTTGAATTCACCGACCGTGATTGCTCCATCACTGTAGCTTTACGCCAGTTTGTGAATGCCAGAACTTATCAACTTTGTATTGGTGGGGGGGGAAAAGAGTGACTGAAGCATTCCCTGTTTAGTAGAACCACAAATGCCTTTAGTATACAAATAAGCCTAGTCCGACATAGCCTACATACACATCCAAATCCCGCTGTATAACTGCCTTAAAAAAGTCAAAATAGACTGTTTTAATTTTGAATGCTGGCACATATTTTATTATTATTATTATTATTATTGAAGATTGTTGCAATATTTTTCATCATATGTTTATTTATTTATTTATTCTAATTATTTTATGTAACTTATTGTTGTGTTTGTTGTGATTATTTTCTGTGAATCGTTCTGGCAGTTTACATGTCGTATAGCCAAAATGTTTTTTTGTTTTGTTGTTGTTTTTTTTTTGGTCAAATTTACAGTACGAGTTGTGATAACTGTCGTGAGTCGGGGTTTAATCTTTCAATCTCCACAGCTCTTGTAAAAAGGAAAAAAAACGTAAAGCTCTTACCTTAGATGCAATCTTTTTTAAGGACAAGTTATTTTTCTTAAATGTTGGCTTTTATAGCGCTTTGATTGTATGTGTATATCGTTGTTGTCTATCGAAATAAAATATTTTCAAAAGGACACGTGTCTCAAGGTGATTTTACTTTTTTTCAGACAGAGTGAAAAAAAAGTGCACAGCGGTAATAAACTTTATTCCTTAACGAAATATCACCATATATCTGAGGGCAGTTTTGTATTACTGACATCAATGTGTTTGGTAACCTTATTTAAGTTTTTAAATGATCTTGATGATCCTAGTTTTGGTTTTCCGTTAGTTTCTGTCATTTATTCTCTTTGGCTAATAGTAGGCCTAAAGTATTTCCAATAATCACGTTAAGATGACATTCAAATGAATACACGTAGAAAAGACTTACTTGAGATGTTGGAAAAACGCCTCTGAGTTTTGTAGTGTTATTGTCGGCACTCATTGAAACAAGTAGACCTACCCTGTGCGTTATTGAAAACCTCAAAACTTATTTCAGTAGGCCTATTATAATAAAGACAATCTTTACACTTCACTCCATGTATGAGTTCATTTTTTAAGTAGGCTATAGTATGCATCCAGAACCTCATTTCATAAAACATGGAGATACATGAGCTGTCTTTAACACAGCAACACCCAAGCAGATGAAGTGCAGTTTTAATTATGTTTAAGGCTGGTTCCCTAAGTGGGCTCCACAGGTCTCCCGATGTTATCAATAAATAACAATATAATTTCGCACCCTCAAAGTTTTAACAGTGTCAGCATTCAAAAGCCTGTAACTTCTCCCTCTCCCCCATCGGGTCATGCTCCTGAACGGTGCGAATCTATTTAGGCGTCCTTAACAGGAAAAAAAGAAATCTTAGACCTTTACCTTCGATTAATCAGACTGATTCGCAGTAAATCATTGCTGCAGTGGCTCAATATACGCCGTTTCGTTGCCATACAGAAGCTTTTAGGGCCGAATCATAAATTCCCTCCTTAATACCATGTCAGGACATGACAGGAGGACAAAGAGGTGGTGGATCAGAGCTCACCTCTGGAGCAGTAAAACATCTGTCTGCTTTGGAGGACTCATGCAGCTTCGATTTTTGTTGTTTTTTCTGCTGATTTAGGACACATCAGGGCTCAGCCAAGAACCTGCAAAGCATTAAGTCAGTTGTAATTTAGCAGGCAGCTTCCAACTTTGTCACTTCAGACTTCTAGACAAATACTGTCAGCATGGAGGTAAAGACATTATCAGATGGTAAAACCTGCTAAATTTGCAATAAGGATTAAAAAAAAACACTTTTAAAATGACTCTGACTTCTGAATCTATTGTTTTTCTCTACTTCAGAGCTGTTTCTTATTAATACTCTACACCTGTCCAAGGCCTTAAAAAAATGACACAAACTTTTTAAAATAAATGTCGCTGCCCTTAAGGCATCAGTGACAATACATCAAGACAGAGTTATACTTGAAGCGTGAAGAGAAAAAAAAGATTACAGCTGTCTAACAAATGACATAATACAATCTGGTAGTAATCACAGAGAATATCAGCCCCTGCCTATTCTGTTGTAAACTACCTCAGAGTCAATGATTGAGGCAAACAGCGCAGAGCCGGGTGAAAATGAGGTAACATTAGGCTTCCTTCTCACCCACACGGTTTTAGGCGCTCCAATTACGGTCAAGTGCTTTTCTTGCGTCTTTATGTGACCCGGGTGAGGCAGGGCACCCGTAGGTGCTACAACCATTGCACCTGTACCTCCTGGTGAGGTTCCATTATGATGGCCTCTCCTAAGCAGGGCTGAGCAGCAGGGAGACAGATGGTAGGAGGGTCAGGTTACCCCTGCTGCTGCTAACACTGCCGGGCCAGGGTCAGAAAGCCCATGGTAACTGCACCATCATGTCAGAAAACACACACACAAAAACCCCACACCCACTACTCCACAAAATCTGAGGTTACACAATAAGCTGATGTGTTGCTGAGAGGCAAAAAACCCACAAAGATGCATAGAATTTCAAATTGATTTAATGAAATGTTTCAATTTTCACATTTCTAATAAAGATAGCAGGACTTCGGTCGTTAAAAACAGTTTGATATGTTGACAAGAAATGATGAAATCTTCAAGCTTTTCCCCCTCCCCTTTCTCTTATACAAAGATTATATTACAGGCATTCATATATTTTTATTCGGAGGGCCGCTGAAGCCCTCAAATTTGACACAAATGTACAAGGATTTCTAAAACCAGAAGAAAAGCAAAAACGTACTAGGAACTAACACAAGCTCATTTTTCACATATGTAAGACACACAAATCCTTATCTTGGTCCAAAACGAACAGCTCCAGCTACTAAGCCACCAAAGGGGGAGCACAGACCCCTTCAACAGACATCATCTATAACCTACAATCTTTAGATCAGCATCCTGGGTGGTTCCTTCAAGTGGCTTTGGGGAAAATAAAAACAGTAGATGTGATCCAGGCCTATAATGTCTATACATTCTTCAAAATAAACAAAACAGCACAAAAACAGATCCATCAGTCCTCCTGCTGTTTGGGTTCCCCATTTTTCTGCCTCGGGGGGAATGTACAAACAAAAAAAAGGAGAAATGACAGGAGACTATGGGGAAAGTAAGGCATAATAGTGCAACAGATGGGGATAGTTTTGCAGCTTGGGTGGAGCCCTCAGAGGGTGTGAGTGTATAGTGTGTGTGTGTGTGGGGGGGGGGGCACACCTGGCTACCATGACAACCTGAGCTGGCAGGCTGGGGAAGTGAGAGCACCTGACCTGGCTGTTGCTAGGAGGGCTTTTAGAGTTCAGCTCTGGCATGCCACCTAAACCCAGCCTCTCACCCCCCTGGGGTCTCAGGAGGCGGCATGGGGAGAGGATCATGGGAAAGAGGAGGATTTGGTGCCACCTGATTCCATTCATAGATAAAGACGGAGCAGCACACCGCCTATAATAAAGACAGAGCTGAGAACGCCACTATTCCAAATCCATCTGTTTGTTGTGGGAAGCACAAGACACTGACCTTTAGAGATGCAGGGGAAGAAAACACATTGTTTTTAGACCGCTAACGAGGGGATGTGATGCAGGGTGGCCATGGTTTGCCTCAGACGATGAAGAAGAGAAACTAAAATCTGATTATGGGGAGTGGAGGTGGTGTAGGACAGCATCTTAGGGGACAGACGTTTCACAGGCACTGTGGGAAGCTCCCTCAGATACTCACACATGTGCACACACTCTCACAAACACAGAAACACATACATACACACACCAGTGCATGGAGTTAATATTCACCTGAGGCGCTGGCGGTATTTTTCCTCTAAACACTCGTACATAACACAACAACAAAATAATTAATCAAATTGTCCTTTCTATATACATCTATGCAAACAGACATGAGCAAATAAAACTTAAAGCAATTTACATCCAAGAACAGAGAGAAACATTCAATGCTAGTTAATCAATGACAGCGAGTGCAAAAAAAATGTTGGTTGGGGAACGTTGGAATGTCAATGTCTCATCTTCACAGGACAGGGAAACTGATAGCAGAGGAAAGAGACAGGAGGAACTTATTCAATTACCGGACATGAGCCTATGTTAACGACATCAGAAAACAATTACAAATGCAGTCTTTTCTCATTCCAGCAGAGTTGCATAAATCAAATCATGACACAATCCATCGGAATTCATTTAAAAAGGAAAATTAGAGTGATAAAAAAAAGAAAACCCAAACAAATTTCTATCCAGCTCAAGTTAGAAAGATGTCATCGATTTGTCCACTCTGGGTTCAAAACAATTAAAAGGCCTCTGACTGCACATACAACAGGAACTCCGTGCCCAGAAAGTCTGTGTAGTAGTGCAGTGAGTTAAAATCACTCTGGGGAGAATTCCCCATGCATCAGTCTTTTCTCCTTTTCAATGTAGGGACAGACAAATGATGACAAACTGATGCCAACGAGGAGAACAACAATGTCATCCTGCCACTAACTGAAGTGGAATCTTAGACATAGAAAAGGTTGTAGCAAGTGCAAAAGGAGGTAAAAAGGCAGACAAGTTTAAAAATGGATAGCAATCTCTTGTGCAGTTTTAGCATGATGCCATGTACAGCTGTGTCATTCAGTGCTTTGTTACATTAAGTGTTGAGAGAGATGAGATACAGAAACAGCAGTCTCCCATTCCCTTAGTACAGTAAGAAATTTTCCCCCTTCTATTTTCTAGTACTGCGCTAGGAAATGAGAATAAAAATTACATTTTTTAATCCCAGGTTGCTCTAAGACTTCTCAGTAAGGGCTTCCTATGTCGCTGATTCTCAAGCTGAATAAATAGCTTAGTCACATGTCCATCTCGATTAAACGGTTAAATGCCACAACAAATGGAAATGTATCAACGAAATAAATGATTGCCACTTAAATTAAAAAATTGCAATATGCTCCTGTTACATGTTTATATGACACAAAATAAAACAGAAGAAAAACAAAACAAACAAAAAATCTCTTGCAGTCACGGCTGTGTGTGAGGTTCTTTGAGAAAAGATTAAAGGCTGCACTTGTAGGGGAAACGGGGACGGGCTGAGGAGCTCAGTTGGAGGATTTGCTTATAGCACTGGCTGATCGACGGAGTTTTCCGGAAACTCGGTTCTTTGTGGCACGGGGCATTGTGGGAGAAACCTGGTCAACGGAGTCCGTTGTTCCAGTGGAATTTCCAGCTTCGGTGCTTGCACTGCCGGTGAAGGAGCCTGGGAGAGAGATGGAGGGAGAGTTTGTAGACAGAAATTAAAAAAAAACAAACACATACTATGGAGAGACAGGGATAATCAGACATGGCAGGGGTTCATTGGCCTTTGTATGATTGCTGTTTATCCCAGCATGCTTCGTCATGCACGTGGCTACCCCACAACCAAGATTACCCAGTTCATAGGATTCTCACCAACATTCACAAAACTTACAATGCAAAACTGTAAAAAAAAAACAAGTGTTAGGATTTGAGTTTGTTCTTCCCATTAAGACATTAGAAAAAAGATTTGAGAAAGCGAATAAAATATTTCAGAAATTACATGCCTTTTTCACATGCTGTAGAAAAGCAAAGCTTTTTAAAAGAGGAGCTGCCTTTCTTCCAAATACAGTTATTCCAGATGCTTATAGGATATAAAAATGAGAGGTAACCTTTGTAGCTACGGGAAAAAAAAAAAACATTCAGTTCGCAGTATGACAGCAGAATGCTTTGAATGAAAATAAAATTACACATTATGCTCCTGTTGTGAACATGTGGAGCCTTTCCCATTGTCGAACATTGTCCTTTTTCAAAGAAACGTCACATCCATGATTACGGGATGGCAAACCGTAATAAGCTGGGAGGTGGGCATGAAATGCTGGTGAGGACAATCAAGTATTGTGAACGTTGGCCTGACTTCCTCAGTGTGCCCCTGACCAAACCCAAATGGCGGGCCTCCCACCCGCCTCTGCCCCACGCCTCGAGTTTAAACAACTTTTCTGCTTTGTCGAGATGGCATCTGGTTGCCTATTTTCTTTCCTATCCTTTTATTTCCTGCCATTTTTCTGAGGCATCTCAAGTTGCAGCGGCTAAAAGGAATGGCAGATGGCTGGAGTAACAGACACTCAGCAGCACAGTGGACACCGGCAGCATCCAGTGCTGCGGCTTACTGGGAGAGGAGGGCTGGGCTACAGATGAACCATTGGGTGTGTGCATTGTGAAGGGCTAGAGGGGAGGTGAGGGGGTCTGAACATGCATTCTCAAATCTGCATTTGAATATAAAAAAGGGACGGGCTTGGCTAAAAATGTGGGCAGGCCGCATGGACAGAACAATTCCCACATTCCCGTATTCTTCCGACTCATTCCTACAGTAAACACTTTGTTTTAGAAACTAAACTCTCCGTCTATTAAAGCTAATATACACAGACAATAGTGTGGTGCAGTTCACCACCCACTCAACAGACTTCCCTTTTCGTTTAGCAGCCATTAAAACATGCTGCACTAAACAGTCATCACTCCCACTGTGGCACTTATTGACTGTGGTTGCACTGGTTTCTAAATGATGTTCTTCACTGTATGGCCTTATATAAGAATTCATTTTCATAGTAAGTTGCCGACTGAAAATATAATACAGATCCAGAAGAGGCTAATGTGTCATCATTATACCCCAGAATTTCCGCTCCTTACTCAGTCCAAACCGCCTTATGGTGATGTTCGTTTCAGATGGGAAGAAGAAACAAAGACGGTCTTTAAATGGCCCTGCTATCCCATTGGTCCCTTCTGCAGCAGTTCAAACAAGGCTTTAGATGACAAAGACGTCTTCCAGTGCGGCAGGTGTTACTCTCAGAGTCTGCCCCGGGCAAACAGGCACACTCCAACAGGAGGAAATGGGGGGGGGGGGGTAGTAGAAAAAAAAGGAAAGAAAGAAAAGAGAAAAGTGTTTGCTGGGGAAAGAGATAAAGGCACGCCACATGCAGAAGCGAGGGCCAGAAGTGTAGCCGTATTGTTCATGCTGCTACTTAGTCAGGTGCTAATTGTCCCCACCGTGCATCACTTTCAATTACCAGCCTGGCCTAAATAGTAGGACACCCCCCGAATAAACAGCCTGGTTTCTCTGTCCCCTTCCCTTTGTCAGCGCACTCAGTAAATAGTAAATATAGCTTGGTTAGTACTGAATGAAAAAAGGAGGGGTGGGGGGAAAACAGCCAGGATGAGTGAACGAGCGAAGGGTAGGTAGTCCGCTGGACGGAAAACAAGCTTCCGGTCTGACTCGGGGCTTACCTTCGCCACATACAGTATTGGACCTTTAAGATATTTTTAATCTAAAAGGGAAAAACAGAGTAGAGCATCATGTAAGAGAGCAACGGACACACACCATACCACACTGCAGCCAAAAACACAACACAACGCTGCTGAAAAGTCATTGATTTGAGGGTTGGAGTGGAGGGATGTTCAGGCAGCTTGTGTGGCGTTAGTTGTCACTGGAAAGTTTAAAAGTCAGACAAAATTAACTGATGTTAACTGTGAACTGAAGTGCCATTTTAGCGGCGAAACCTTGAATGTTTGATGGTTCCTGATAAATCTATCCAATTCATAGGTTTCAAAACTAAGATAACTTTTGAAATCCAAAGTGCGAACGGTGGGCAGTTCACATGGCAACAGCAGGCTGAGAAGCATTTACCACCAGTGTTACTACTAGAGAGGGGTTAGGGTGAGAAAGTAAAAGACGCTGGGGCACCTCTGAGGGTCATGGGAGCTTTAAAGTTGTTTGATCCACTAGAGAGAAGTATTGCTTTCTCATGCTGTTATTCATGTTTGAAAAAGTTTAAAGGATGAACACAAAATAACAAAACAATAATAAAAACTGAGCAAAGCAGTGCAGGCGTAACACAGCAGGGGCAGAGCACTGTGGATGAAGTCTTTATGGCAGATGGACTAGCTCATGCAGAAGGCCGTGATGCTGGTCTGGAGTTGCAGGATGAGAGTGAGATTGCATTTGGGATAAAGGAGGATGAGGCTGTTTGAGGACACTGAAAAGCCACTGAAGTAAAGAGATGGACGATGGACAAGAGAGGGCCGAGGTAAAATGCCTTACAGCAAAAACTGGTGAAACACTGCTTCATTTAGCAATTAGCATGCAGAGTCTGTACTCGAATTCGTCACCACCTTTTTTTCACAAGCCCTTTTACAAAAGGGCTAAATCAAGCGCAGCCCCAAGTTATGTGATGATGATGATGGTGGGGTTCACAGTAACCTAAATTAATGAATAGATGTATGTTAATGTGGGCTGTGGCAGGGCATCATGCCTAGTGTGAAGGAGGCAGGCAGAGTCTTACAGTCCAGTTTGGCCCAGGGGTACTCCATGTCCCATACCATCCCCGGCCAACGCCTGCACGCTGTCATGGAGCATGGATGACATGTTAGTGACAGCAATGGGAGCAAGAGCAGGATGGATGGACAGACATATGGATGAACAAACCATCATTAAACCACCCCCCCACACACACACACAAAAGGGAAGTAGCACATTTCAGAAGGGTGAGAATGAGGAGCAGTGTCAGCCAGCCATCACTGCTCCATTGAAGCTATATGCTCGATGGGACACACAGGATCAGGCATGGTAGACTACAACAATAAAATATGTGGCCTAAAGCATTAACTGGTTTTTCAAATGGGGATTTAGATGGTTTTCTGAATACTTTGGGTTTTAGACCGTTTGAATAGTTTAGCTTGTGATCATTCAAAAAATCATGATTGATTCTTCAAAATTGATTTGACATTTTATAGATTAAATGATCAATTAAGATCTTGCAGCCCCAGAAGTATGTGTATGTATTTTGTATTTTCTTTTACGAACGCTTTGGGTTTTACATCTTAAAGCAACATGATGTTGTAATTCTATCTAAAAATAGCTTCAAAATCATTCAGATGGTGGACTTGTAATAGGGTGAATCTCATCTCTATAGATGACTCTCCGGGCCATGGGAACACTGAAATCCCAGGCAGGATTTCTAATGTACAATGTAAGTTCTTTGGAAGAAGCTAGCTCAGTATTCTCAGTATGGATCATCATGGCAGAGGCTGCAGACAAAAGAGAGAGTAACTGAGCAAGTGACTGGACAAGAGTAAATATCGGACTAGCTTTTATTCGTTGGCATGAGCTAAAAAAGCTGAAAGGATGCCAAGATACCAAGCTGGCCTTTTTTCTTTTATATAGTAGCAATAACTTCTTGTCTTTTTCATATGTCATGTGTTGTTGAGCTTGCTTGATTTTTGGCAGTGTTAAGGTCTCAAAATCAAAAAGAGGTTTTGCAGACAGAGGTGTAGCCACTAGCTATAAATTTCGACTTGATGTTAGCAAACTTACTAAATAACACCCTCGGGACATCAGAAACATTCCTGTAAGTGCTCTTGCAACCTTTGCTATATAACTTTGTTTGCTAGCTTGCCACTAGGTCTCTTCTCGGTCTCTTTTTCTCTTCTTAGCTTCCTCCATTAACGTCCTCTTTTGTCTCTTCCCCTCTGCCATTAGCTAACATTATGTCCATAAAGGCTGATGAGCCCAGGTTATGTTGCTCAGTCTCTCCACCGCTCTCCACCAGCTGTTATTTTACATAATTGGTGAAATGACAGACGCCAAACTGGCATTCTGTTGGACTAATAAGTAATATTGCTTTGTCTTGTGTTACACTTGCTTGATGTTACATCTTACCTAATGTTGCTTTAAATTCTTGATTTTTCTGTAAAATTTGGTTTCTTTAAAATTTAGAGAAAATAATATTTCTTTAACTCTGTATGACAGATTCATATACACAGTGTATTCTGTGTCCACTTGTCACAGCACTTCACTGAAGCCATATGTTGCTTATACTTAACAGTGAAATATTCAAACACAAGATGCCACATTTCCACTGCTGCACAATATATAATTGGTATTTAATAATTGTTAGATTTTTTTTGCTAAAATTCTAACTTCTAACTCTGCTTATATTAAAATACAGTTCTGTGGGTCTGAGCAATTCTCATCCACATGTAGACGGACCCGCCCATGAACCTGTCAGTGCTCAAAAGGTTACATTCCCCTTCTTCAAAAGATTGCCAAACAAAGGCGATTAGTGAAATTACTCAACAGCACTGTTGTTAACCTACAAGAAAGTGACTTTGTTAAAAGTATTGCATGGAACAAGTGAGTCCACGAGTTTCCGCAGCAGTGAGGGTGACACAACAGCCTTACAGACTTCATTATGTTATAGCCTCTCACATTAGCCACAGCATATTGGATTCCTTTGCTCTCCCTCTTCTGTATTCCTCTGTATCTGTTTTTTTACACTGTCCTTCTCTTTAAGCTGGTTTGGTGCTGGGAAGAAGGGGAGGTGACTAGAGGTCAGCCTGTGGAGATTTTACTCCTCTGCAGGAGAGATGGGCAAACAGTACTGTAATGTGGCTGACCACCTCTTGCCTGCCTTCAACAGTGTGACTATCACACCTGCAGTCTAGAAAATTCATACATTTAATTCTCACATGCCGACATACCGGGATGACATTTTTTACATACACCTTAAACCGCCCTTAAAACACAAAAGCACCGACACATTTGAAAATGATAAGATGGTGTGGTATTGTGGAGTGCTTTTCTTGTCAAAATAGAACGTGTGTCGGGATCTAATAGAGTGGAAAAGTGCAATCCTGTATTGATTTCAGCACTGTTGCAGATCGATTAGAGCTGTAGAAGTAGGAAGAACAAGATAAGACACGTTTTCCATTCTATTCATCATGGACTGATAAGAGTGCTGTGCTGACATCCGCGAGCTGCTGTTTGTCGGATCTCTTAAGTGTTGGTGAATGAGCTCATGAAGTTGGGCGTGCGCACGCACACGCACACATACACATACACAAACATGAACTGTGCAACAGGGCTTCTTATATTCATAGGAAAGTAATTGCATGGAAAACATGCAGTTTGAAACAAGAAGAGATGAACAAAGTAGCATGAGTGTGGCTTGAAGAAGTGGAGAAAGCAGAGCGTTTGAAGTCCGACGAAGAGCGTGAAGAGCCGGGCCCGTCGTTTGATATTCATCAGTGAGCGTAGGCGTGGAAGAAGAGCGGAGAGAATGAGGGGTTGGAGGAGGTGACGGAGGCAAACAGGTGTGTTGTGGAGGGGGGAGGAGAGAAGGATACAGTTAAAAAAAAGGCAAGAAAAGAGATGATGAAGAAGGCGTGAGAGGAAAATGCACACGTTATGAAGCAATAATAGGATGGAGACAGAAAGAAAGGGGCAAAACAGATGGAGTGGAAAGAACATAAAGGAGGACAGAGGAGCAGTGTGGTTCCTTTCTCACCTGTCCCACTCATTGGATATCCAGGAGAGGGGGAGAAGACCTGCGAGGCAAAGTCTTCAAAGGTCATGACCTCTCTGTGGTTCTGAACAATGGCTTCCAAGTACAGCGCCCGCTCCTCATAGCTGGTTAGCTCTCGTTAAGGAACAAAAAATTATGGCATGTTGGAGGAGAAGAACAGGGCAGCACGATATAGTTAGCTTTTGCCTGTGAATAAACAAATAATCACATTTCAGAAAGTCATCAAAACCCATCTGTAAACCCATCAATACATAGCACAATTTGGCAGTTAGGAACAAATCATAGCCACAGTTCACAAATCACATTTTTTCAGTGCTGCACTGCACATACATGAGCTGTGAGAGGGAGCTGTGAGAGCGAGAGGCAGCTTTACCGAGCAGGGCGGCTCCACCATCAGCAACCCAGCCAGAAGCAAAGATGGAACAATCAGCCATGCCACACAGCCCCAAATGAGAAAGCAGTATCCAAAATAATCATATAAAAAAAACGAATACATCACTACTGGCGTGATGCTCCAAACCTCTCCTCTCCCCTCTCTTCTCTCTAATAGAACCCCTGCTGCAGGCAGCATGTCTAGGACCACCCTCCCCGATGTGCTGCCTGCCACTTCTCCGTGCCATCAGGGGGAAAATTGGAGCCATTTGAAATTCAGAGTGACAAGCAGTGACTGGAGCCTGGGCAGCCAGCATGCGGGATGGATGGCTGGATTTGAAATGGGAAAGCTCAAATTAATAAATATAAAAAGCCTGCAAAATGGCTGCCGGGTGAGATTGGAAAACATTCTGATGGCCATTATCATATCATTATCATGGATATATCGTGCAAAGTCTGTTGTGGAATGGAGGCAAGTGCTGCATAAAATATGGTGCAGGGAACTACTGGACTAAAGAGGTCTATCTCATGGCATAATGACAGTAAGCCCTTTTGAGATCTAACTGTGTGTGCATGTTTGACAACAAGTCAGATTTTTCTCATGGCTGTCTTTTGTGGCCATGTTTCCTTGATAGACAACACCTAACAAATTGCTTGACAAACACAGGCATTCTCACTAGCTCTCTGACACACACACACACACACACACACACACACACACACACACACACACACACACACACACACACACACACACACACCCTAGTCGCTCAACATGGAGGCCTCCTCCCCCCATCTTATTACAAGTGCCAGGGTGGAGTGGCACTGGACTCTTGCTGACGCCAACACTGAACCAGGCTGAGCTGAGATAGGCTGGACTGGGCCGGGAGGCTCTGGTCTGGGTTAGATAGATAGGACGAGACACTGACTGGGCAGAGGGCCTGCTGTGGGCACATGCCGCCACAGCGGGGGCCAAGGCACCCATGACCAATGGCTATGAGGGGGACCATGGAAAAGCGGGGGTGACGGGCACCTGAGCTGGGAGGCACCAGAGAGTACGATGGCCAAGCTGCTCACAGCGACAGACAGAGATGGACAGAGGGCAGAAAAAGACAAAAGGATAGGGAAACATAGGGAGACAGGATGGGTTTGTATACTCTTGTAAATGTTAGTGATGTTCGGTTCCAAACGCCTTATGAACCCAAAACTTACAGTTTTGTAGGTGTAATATAGTACATTCCAGAAAGCAAAAGTTATAGAGGAACACTGGTGAGGGTAGGTTAAAATAAATGTGTTCCTCAAACAGAAATACTTGAGAAAATAGGGAAGTCTAATCTGCTCAGAGATTTTTTGGTCAGCATTATGTTGCAAAATGAGATTCTTAGATAAACGTTCACGATTTGGACACTTGTCAGGACAGAACAACTAGAAATCCATTAAAGTAAAAGCTTATAATTTCTACCTCAAGAAGGATAAGAGAAATGGAAAGATAAAAAACACCCAAAATAATTAAGTATAAGACCTATCAATAAATATACTGTATCTATCTGAGCATTCTCTATAGGGCCAGCATCTCCATTTAAGAGATGCAAAGCAGCATGACTTTTAGCACATAAAAGCACTTCCCTCTTGAGCTCAATGTCTTCCAGACATGCAACGTCACTGTTTTCTGTCACTTGCTGGAAACAGTATTGGACAAAGAGTGGGCATCCCATTCTTTGCTGCCATGGTAACTTGGGTCATAGCTCTGTGTGGTGGGTCATTTCCAGGCTTTTATGGATGACAGACAGAGAGGAAAGATGTTTGTAAAAGAACAAAATGTGCCCAGATAGGTAACAAGTGGAAGACAAAATATAGTAGAAGGACTTAATGAAATGAAATGAGAGAAGTTAGAAGGAAGGCAAAAAATGAAAGACAAGGAGAGAGAAAGAGAACCTCGGCTCAGCGTGGGTCAACAGAGCCATATGGCTGTCCATTATCAGAGATGCAGATGACTGGATGCCTGTTATTGAGATTCCTAAAGCAAATATTGACTCCAGCTGGAGCAGACGCTCTCTCTGACTCTGACACACGCCTCTCCTCCACTACTTCCTTCCGTTGCCCTCTATCCAAGTTGGACAAATGGATTATAGTGGGTGAGAAAAAAAAAACCTTCAAAGAATAAAATGAAGGGAGATTGTGTAGAATTATCGAGAGACGAGAGAAAATATATGACAGGCTGCCCGGGAGGAAAACAAGCGGTGAGGGAGGGAGACTAATAAAAGGTATTTTGGAGATGAGTGAAAGCGAGAGCCATAATCAGCTCACTTAAATAAATGTACGATGTTATCCGTGGGTAAAAAAAATTGCTGCACAGAAATCAGACCTGATGCACATTGAGGGGTAATCTTGCCTTCTCTCTCTCGCCCGCCCTCATCTTTCTGCTTGTCTCTAATTACTAAGCCATGGGCACAGCTTGTTCCCCTGCATATGCACAGATGCTGCTGCCTCCATGCAGTAACTTAATCAAGGGACACGTCCAGAACAGTGACGCAAAAACT
Source organism: Micropterus salmoides (assembly GCF_014851395.1). NCBI lineage: Eukaryota > Metazoa > Chordata > Actinopteri > Centrarchiformes > Centrarchidae > Micropterus > Micropterus salmoides. The sequence goes on along the minus strand of NW_024041039.1, from coordinate 22,587,409 downwards.
GTGTCCATGTCATGGACACCAAACCCGCTGACACTGACCTACTTTTGGGGAAAAACTAAGCTGCAGCTACTGCTGATGAGTGCCTGGCTAAGCATTATGTTTGTGACAACTCTGGAAAGATGGATCCCAAAATACAAAATGTTTTACTTCACAAAAATGTTACGTATTAGCCTTTCTGATGAACTTTATTACTGTATCGCACAAGGCTCTATTATATTTTAACCCCTCCCCCCCAAAAAAACTCAGAAAGCTAGGGATGAAATATATAAAAAGGAAAATGCAGACAGGTCTACTTTTCCACAAATTGACTGCAACTTAAGTCACCCGTGACATAACTGTCATTTGCAGCTGAACTGGGCGGACGAGCATGACAAGCCACTGTGTGAGAGGAGAGCATGTTGCGCCACTTTGGGAATTTCCAAGAAACCCCTACGTTCCAAGCGGCTGCATTCCTATTAGGAAGAAGAGAGGGAAACCAATGTAATGTCTATGGAGCGTGGCAACCATTGGGATAGTAACGAGAAAAAAAAGTCTCCCAGGTCTGAGTTAATGTAAAACAACTTTAGATAGGGGACTGATATCTAGACACATCTGTGGTTAGGGAGTTATAAAAGTAGGGAAGGAATATTGTCCGTAAAGAGAAAAGCACAAATCCAGTCTATTAAGTACAACATTTTTAGTGGATAACAGCCCTTTTGCATCCTTTCTTTTGTCACTAGTGGTGACAAAGTCTGTGACTTATGGTTGGCGTTTTGTGTCTGAGTGTAGGTCCCAAACACAAACTACTACACAAACATGCAGGTCAACTATGCACAAACACACAAAATGCAGTGTAAATGCCAAAAAATAAATGGTGTATGTGGCTGAACAAACACCACCAGAGACAGAATCCAACAACATCAAACCTGTGAAAACATATGTGCATGAGTATACGAGTCAGTCTGCATGTACATGCATATGTATCTGTGGGTGTGTGCACACGTATGTATACATATGCATGCATGCTGTCCAGATGGCAGGGGGGTAGCTCTGGGGGAATGGTGGGGGTCAAGCATCTTTATGGATCAAAGCCAAGGTCAGGGCAGCTGCAGTGGCCCATGTTCAAGGTGAATGGAGGACTCAGATGGCTCTTCATTAGCAGGCTGCTCCATCCCTGCTGGACCCCATCGGCCAACCGCCACCAACCCTCATCATCATCTCTCTCGCCTTTTCTCTCTCTGTCCGCAGGGACCTATCCTGAAAACGCCTGTCCACTGGGATCTATTTTGCTCTGTGTGTAACCCCACCCAGCACATGCAGACACGTACAGATGCTCAGATGTGGGTGTTTGTGCATAAGTAGGCACAACACACACACTCACACCGTCCACACACACCGTTCCCTATACGAGCTTATGCTGACCTCTGAACTGGTGTCTCTCTGGAGAGCAGCATCCTGACCATCTAGCCTCCATATTTGTGTTCCTCAGTCCCTCTCTGACACACACTCAACATCTGTTAAACACACACAGTCAGCAGGGAAATTTATGTATCTTGGCTTCAGAAAGTACTCCTTTACTTAAAAGTGCTTGTTTGTATCCTTGTTTGCTACATGACTACCTACTTTGGCTACAGTAATGGAAAGTGATATTAGCTACATCATGATTCCTTTAATCATCATTAATTCAACCTATGTCCAGCTTAAACGAACTGACACCTGTCAATAAAAGGTCCCAAACTACACAGAGGCCATGGAATTCTCAGAGCTTCAGGCAAACCGTTGAGAAAGAATTGTGTTAAGACACAGATTGTGGAAAAGGTATTATCATAATTTTTTAGGAACTGAAGGTTCTTGAGAGCCAAGTGCCTTCAATCTTTCTAAAGCTTACCATGCGGCAAAAGTCAGTAAATGTCATAAGGGTCTTGGTCAGGAGATGACAAAGAACCCAATGACCACCATGTGACAGCCAATCTGAGTTTGCCAAATTGGAAGTTCAGGGATTCTGAGAGCATGATGATGGGACAAACAATTATTTAGTCTGAATGCCATGTCAACACAAGTGCTATATCTGGTGAAGACAAGATAGCGCGGAACACCTCAGGAATAACATCCAAACAGTCAGTTGCATTGGTTGCAACATCATGCTATCATCATGCTCATGGCTGTCAGCAACAGGGACTGGGACACTGGTCAAGACTAGAGTGGGCCCACGGCAAGTGTACCTGAGTAGCCCTGCCAAAACCCTGTTTTGGGCTTTATTTGTACAAAACAGTGAAAGATTGCATAAAGAGTTTTTTTGTTAATAGTCTAAACTCTCCTCTTGCAGTTATTGCACAAATGAGAAGAAAGAGTCAGTCAGACAGATAGAGAATCACACACAGTTAATCTGTTGATAAGGCAGGATAAGGGGTGAAGGTCCTGATTAGGCAAAGGAGCATTACAAAGGCTCTTAAGATGCCTCATACTGACATTTCACTACTTAAGCTCCATTTCTATACACTTCTATGTCACATAAGTCAGATGACAGGTGCAGGGTGCCTGAGTTTATAAGAGTGCGGCACCTAAGGCTGAAATCTCTCGGCTTAATTGGGACGTTTTCATAGTTAAGTCAAGACAAAAACAGATAAGACCTGAGCCACACAACCTCCTCTCCACCAAGGAGACCTGGAACAGGTCTGGCAAACCTCAAGCACACCATTCAAACAGGCAGGAGAAAGGGAAAAAAAGCACAGAAGGGAGAAAGACAAGCAGAGGGTTGGACAGATGCAGTGGTTTTCAGAGTTTACCATATTCTCGTTGGCAGGACAAACATGGGCAATAAGTATTTAACTTAATAGATTCATTGAATCCAAGACCAGCCCACTGAAGAATAATGGAAACGGATATAAGCCTGAAGTAATCAAAGAATAAGTAACAAACTGAAAGTAAGATGAATAGATGAGTTTGGATTTCAAAGCCTCAACAGGCTCAGCAGGGAGCTTATCCCAGAGGAAGGGAGCACAATAGGAAAAGGCCCTGCACCCTGCTGACTTATTTTTAACTCTGGGGACAGGAGCCCTGTATTCTGAGAGTGGAGAGCACGGGATAGAACATAAGGTTTAAGGGGATCACACGGATATATCACACCCCTTTGCAATTTTGTAAGTCATCAGAAGTCCGAACTGAGATGAAAAAATAAAAGAAATAATGAGGTGCTGTTTTTGAGAAAGTTTGGCTACAGTATCAGAAAGAAAGGATTGTGTTTACTGCTACAGATTGCCAAAGAAATATGCTGCTTTAGCAGAGGATGGAGCATGCTAGAAAGCTTCCAGTTTTGATTTGCACCATTTGCGTTCCATTCTCCTGCAGATCTTCTAAAATCAGCGTAGACCTCTTTGACGCTCGTTTTAGTAGAAAAAACTGAATCGAGAGACTATAGAGGGCTGTGTTTAAGTCATTGGTCCAATTTTCAACAGGGCCTGTTGCTGCAGTGAATTGAGCCAAGACCACAGACAATCGCTCACCAAGGGCAGTTAAAGTTGATAGCCTAATGTGGCCGTCAACTTTAACTGCACTTGAGACAAAAAAATGGAAGAGGGGGGTGTGGCAAGAAATCCAGGTTCTAGATCAATTTTGAACCTATGGTATTTCTTTAACATGGCAAGCAAGAGAGCTGCAGAACAGTTCATAAGTCCTTATCTGATGATTATACCTTATCTCCATTAGAAACTGCGAAGGCTACTGTGAGAAACACTGCGAAGGAGAGCTGATTGTACTACAACACAGACTTTCATTAAGCTAAAATTAAGAATCAAAAATAAAAACACATTTACCCAACCTAGACACAAACAAGATACCATCACACTATATGATTATGTGGCTTTTACTTACATTTAAAAAAAAAAACGGCATGCCATGCATGGGGAGGAACCACTTCAATGCCCCTCGGGGCTCCACAGCAGCAACCAAGGTTAATCCTGTTTGTAGAAACACTGGTGGTAAAAAGGGCTCTTGTAGTGAAGAGGGACAGTTTAGAGATGAGGTGGAGGGTGTCTCTAGGTGCTTGACCCCCTCCTCTCTTAGCCCCACATCTGCCCATTAACCTGGGCCAATCAGCTTGACCTTGGTGAGGAGAGGAGCTCAGGAGTAGCTCACAGCGCCCTTGACTCCCAGCAGTCACATAATTGGCCTGTTAAGAGGAAGGGATCGAGGGGTGCGCTTTTTTTTTATTGAAAAGCAACCTCCTCATACCATACCTCAATGCAGTATTGCTAAATATCACACAGACTGTCCATTCATAAGGATACATTTAGGGGCTATGCCTCCTGCTTAGGTGGTGAACTAAGAGTTAAATTTGTAATTTGAAAAATAATTGGTGGCAAAGACAGGCTAGACACACCTTTAAATGACCTGCATACAGGCTGTAGTAGCCATTCCATTGGCTACCATAGGATATAATGAAAGCAGAGTGGTGTAACATGTTTAAATCAACAGGGGATCACACTGCCAACTCCAGGAGGGATCTGTATGGATAAATTAATTGACCAGACTGCATATGGATAAACTGTTACTCATTATGGAAAAGGAGATATGAGGCAGAAAAATGGAAGAGATGCTGGGAAATGTACAGAGGGGATACATGGGGAAAACGATTGGTGGAAACACAAAAACAAGGGATAAAACTATGGAGAAAGAAGGTGGAGATGGGGTGGGAGGGGTGGAAAAGAGGAAGGGAAGAAAGAGGGATAAAGCCGAGCAGGTGTTGATTGGAGAGAGGCCAGGCGGTGAGTGCCAGCGGTACCTGTTGTCACAGCGAGGGCTGAGGTGTGAAGCTCGTCTCAGCAGAGGCCCTTAGAGGTGTGAGGTGATTATGGGAAAACGGGGAGGAAGACAGAGACATTTAGAGGGAGAGACACAGAGAGAATGAAAGATAGGGACAGAAAGAGTGAATGTGGCAATAAAGCTGGCTGCTGGAATAATGGCAGAGTGGAAGGAACAACAGATTGAGATGGATAAAGTGAGAGCGTGTATGACAGAAACTAGCTGGTACGGTGATTGTATAGTGTGTGTGTGTGTGTGTGTGTGTGTGTCCCACTCCCATTTTATATGGCAGCTACTCAAACCTTGGTGTCTCATTAAACAGCTTTTTTGCTGTAGACACAGCAGCAGGACAGAAAACCTCTGAATGTGTCACAGGTGCATTATGATGAGGGGAGGTGTTTGTGTGTCCATTTTCTGGGTGCGCATAGACATACACAACATCAGATGCTCTAGAGGAATAGCTGGTTTAAGAGAGTTTTAACAAGTAGCCTAATTAGGAGCAGTTCCAGGAAACTGGAGCTCAGGGGCCCCAAAGGAGTTGGGTCAAACAGAAAGCCCAGGTTAATGACACCTCCTGAGGGGTGAGTTTCCCACAGCAAGAGCTTTCTAAGCTCCAACCTCCACACCTCTCTACCGTCCATCTGGCATTAAGACAGCAGGATGGGAAGTTATGGCCGTGACATCACTCCTAACCTGTGACATCATCACTGCCCATCAGTGATTTCACAAAGGTTTGCCACAGCTGCAGACAAAATCTGATGTCTGCTAGCTGGCATGTCCTGGTTATTTATGAGATCACTGAAGGAAGTAGTCACCCATTTTCTCAAGTCTCTGGCAGCCCACCATTCCTCTGGGGAACACTAAAAATCGATTTCTGCTCCGCAACAAATCATACGACAAACACGTACACCAAAGTCAATGCTGACCCCTAAACTATCTTAGGACCCACTGATTGTTGGGGGTTCACAGAATATAAATGATAAAGCAACAAGTCATCCTCACGACACATAGGAACAGGGTAGCCACAAGATGCCCAGTGACATCATAATTAGTTGTAGCATGGTGTGTTCAACACAACATGACTGCCATCAAAGCCTACTGGGCTTGTGTATTCAGATGAGTCTGTAACCAATCTCCTTTTCAAAAGACTCTGGTCTCCATTGATGAGTCCTAACGCAACAGCCTTAGATGTGAAACACAATGGATCGACATGATTAATCAAACACAGGCCCATTATAGCCAGACAGTCACACAGGCCTCCACCGAGCATTAACAGAAAGTCATAATAAGATGAGCAAAAAGGCTCATAGGGATGAAGATTAACAGATACAGTTCTGTGACTGGCTGGGTGAGAGTTCTCTCTGAAGGTCCCCTTTGTCAGTGATGATGGCCAGTGGCATGAATGCCTCGGCCTTCTGGAAACATTATTAGGTCAGAACAAAGGTGTGCATCTTATGAGCTATCTGAGGTGAATATGCGTCATATTTTTCCTTCAGTTCTTGATATTTGAATTGTTCATATTCGAGACAGGGAACAACAGCATCTATCTGATCTCAATTTGAACTTTTAATAAAAAGTCAAAGATGAAACAGGGAAGGGCACACTGAACCTGGACTTTGATTGAAATCCATCTGATTACTTATGTGGCATTTCACCTCTTCTTTCTTCCAACTTTCATGATGAACAGGGTATAGGCTTGAACTCTTCTGCCCACCTGCACCCTCCTCAAAGCATAGCAGCAATCAAAGTACCCTGATGTTCTATCATCTATTTGACACATCTAGAAAATCAGCCTGACAATTCGCACAAGGAGTGTGCCAAATGGCTTTGGTTTTAACCATACGATAACACTGTTCAGACAAGCACTGATGAAATATTAAAATAAAATGAACATAGGCTTCTGCAATTTTAATGATGCTTGTGGCATGTGCAACAGAATAACTGTGATGCCTTAACGCCAAGCATCTCTGTCTGCTTCCCCGCCAAGACATCCTGCACATGAAGTCTCTTGTTCCTCCATTGCACCCTGTATGAAAGGTTCATTGGGCCAATTAGGCTGCCTGGCCTTATGTAAAATGCCAGGCATTTAGCGGGAATGATAATGATTAGCGCTAGGTTACATATGATCACAGCTGTAGAGAATGCACAGAGCAGAGAGGGTTAGTTACTGGGGGCAAGAGTGAGTCATATTTGCCATATTTGCATTTTGGAGATATTTCAATCATTGCCATTGTGATTACAATGAGATATGAACTCTTATCTAAAAATTACATAGGCAGACTCCGGACTGTAGGGCCAATCTGTTCATATAATTTTTTCAAATTGATGTTAATAATGCTGAAGAGTCAAGGATATTACTTTTTGTTATAAGGCAATAATGTTTTGTAAAATGATTCTTACATTCAGGCCTTTTGGCCTTCCCAATCTGAACGCAAGCTTGTAGTGGTGTACGTCTGAAATGAATGGTGCTGGGTGAGTAAGGGGCTGGGAGACAGCCAGACAAGGGGGTCTTCTACCTGCTGTAATTGTAATGGATGAGGAGGATGGCAAATGTATATCTATACACACATAAGCATGCACACACAGAGAAACCCACAAACAAAACCTTGGGCAAAAACGAAAATGGACTTCTGTGTTGGCAACAGCTTTTTCCTAATCCTCGCCCCTGGGCTATATTGTGCAGTCAAGCAGGCTATTACATGGCAACAATTAGGGGGGCTGTAGCCCAACACCTGGTCGTCTCCTATTCTGGCCCTTCAGTGGCAGCTGACTGTACAGTCTCACAGCCAGGTGGCCCTCCTTCAATGACATTAGCTAGTCACTCCAGGGTTAATCAGGAGCCTGCCATCATCCAGTGGGCATGCATAGAGCCCCATTCAGACTGGAAGCTTTTATAGGGGAAAAGGGATGATGGAGACAATGTTGTTAGAAAAACTTGTTCAACTGAAGATCTCAGACAGAGAGCCCAGATAATCAAAATGAACATGGGGGAGGGGTTGGAGCCTTTGGATTCGTGGCCCAAGTTCAGTACACTGCCTTGATTGGCTCAAGCGGAGCTAGCGGCACGTCAACTGTGCATCCTGCAGATTATAATGGACCTTTTCATGGGAGGACAAAAACAGATGGAGGAGCGGGAAGTGCTATACATCCACGCAGACGGGTGATGATGTGGGGGGAGGCATACTGGATTTTGTCAAAGTCGGCAGATACAAAAACAAGTGGGCGTAGCTTGAGCAGCCCAGCTATATCTACCGGCACAAAGCCCCATTCCAAAGCCCCCTGGCTTGGAGATCTGAGGGTAAATAACACTCATTGGAATAACAAAAGCTATAGATTTGTACCCAAATCAGCTAGAGTCTCATCAATAGTAATTAGAGGCTATACATAACTAATGAAGATGTGTACACTACATTAAACAAAGGTACTGAGAGCTGTTGGATAAATGCATGTCTGCAGCACAAAATAAGCAGGATAAATGATGAAACAGAAATGATAATCATGTGTTGTAGGAATTGTAATTCTGTTATACTGTATGACAAAGATGCATTTAGTTTTTAAGAGGATCCCACAACTAGAATGTGTTGTGCATGTGTCTGCAACGAACAATACTTTCTCTTTGTTCAACATCAAACTCAGTATTATTACAGCCTGTTGCAATGGAGAGACACAGGAAGATTTGGCCAATATTTCTCTTTCAGCCACAACCACCACTTGACTATGAAAAACAGAGACTATCAGTATTAACACATCAAAGGCTGCTTCCTGTAAGAAGAGGGAGACAATGCACAGCGATGCATACTTAAATGTTTTGTTTCTGTTATTGCTTTGTTTGCCTTGCCTTGTCTGTCAATGCAGAAAATTCCATTTAGCGCAAAAATGCAAATGCTGCGAGGCACAAGGACATCCTCTAAAAGAGAACAATGGCCACAGGCCAGCAGAGGAGCAGATACTGCCTTTGAACCATTTAAAGAGGCATTAATGTGCAACTTATAAATAATCAACTAATTCCTTCTTAAAACAGCCAATTAAGTCTATGACATTAAAAGCAACGCAGCCTTATGTAAAAAGAAAAAGAGCAACCCTAGTTTCCGAAAAAATAAAAAAGAGAATTGAAAATTCAATGGCCATTTAGGGACAAAGAAACCCAATAATGTCACAAGGTGTCCTCACAAGAGTCCCGAAAAACCCAGGGCCACATCAGAGACCAAGAGATTCCAGCGGAGAACGATGAGTGACATTTCACTGACATTTCCCAGCAGCATTCAATGCGAGGCTGTCTCCTGGCGGCGTCAGAAATATCTATGGATATGCTTGCATGTGACACAGACGTTAAGGGATGCGGGTTCTTTCAGGGGAGGGCCTCAGCTCTGGGGCCGGTGATGAGGAGCATGGACCCTGGGACATTGAATGGTAATCACTGGAGCACAGATAATGGATGATTGAAGGCTCTTTCTACGCCGCTGTTGGATTTCAATATCAGAGAGGCCCTAGAATTGGGATTCTTATCAGGGGCGGTGTGTCAAACAAAAGAGAGCTGAGCGTGAAATATGGGGTGCAACTCAGGCACACGACCATGGCGATTAGCACAAGGATAAAAAAGGCCGAACAAACAAAAGAGGGCAGCTTTAGCTGGACAAAGGGCTGTCCACTGCCTTGTAACAAGAGACACGGAAGGAAGAAGGGACATAAATGAAGGGAGAGAGTACTTTGTGGTAAAAGGACAGGACGAGAGTTTTGCTGAGATGGCTGGAAGAGGAATAGTGACAGAGCCAACTGTTAACGAGTGTTCCAGATTCCCTGCTTCTGAAGAGGAATAATGGACCAGCAGGGATGAAATGCAATATACCCCGCCTAAAAGCCATTCATACACATCCAAACAAACACACATTATCATTCACGTACACACAAACACACATGGTGGCACGAGGCTTCACATCTCTGCCAAGTCCATCACAAAAAACAAAACAAAAAACAACAAAATTATTCCAATTTATCCCCGGATTCCAAGCGCTACAGCTTGCCAGGAAAGCTCATTAACCCTCCCTTCAAGAACAAGGAGACAAAAGAGGGGAAAACAAAATATAACTAATCAATAAGAACGCACCCATTGAGGAGGGGTGGGGTGCAAGAACACGCACCCATTTGGATAACCTGAGAGAGCTAACAGCTTTTGCTTTAGTGTTGCACTGGTTGGCTACGGGGTGGAGAGAAAGAAAGTTCATTAATTAAACAGGGCTAGGGGGAACAGATGGAATGACTAGCTGGATGCTTATCACTTAAAGCAGACAGACAGGTTTTTACACCCGTGCTTGAAGCAGCACCACCACCCATCAATCACAAAGAGCACATCCTCTAACGGCTTTGCAGTCGGTACTAGTCCAGTGGTGACAATGGGGTCAGTTTATTCTGGTTGATGGACAGAGACCAATGACCTATTAGCAATCAAGTCATTATAGCAATTTCATTTTTTGGTGATACTGAGAGAGGACATCTGTAGTTTTTTTGGACAGTCTCTCTAAGGGTATGGTTGATGAGTGTTAACACCCAAACCAACACAGTCAAGTCATTCCTTTACATATTAGTAGCCAATTTGGGATGATAATGATTGTTACATGTTCAATTGCATGTTAAATATAATAAATGCAATAAAAGTCATGCTATCCTCTTTTCCTGTTCAATCTGTGGGAATCAATTCTATTGAACTTTAAATTAAAAATAGGAGATTGTTCTTCAGCGGCAGTAGTATGAGGTTTTTTTAAACAGACAGTGGTCAATTTTAGAATTGCTAATTATTATTGACATCAGGGATGTATGAAAGCTATCAATTAGTTATTAAATATATCAAAGCTAAAATTATGACGTGTTTTTCATTTGCAATTTTAATACCTGGCCTTGAGAAAGAACCTTAGACTTGAATTTCCTATGTACAGTACTTCGAGGCTATATATTTTTGTTTACATGCAAACAATGAAACAAAACACATCTGTACTTTGAGCTGATTTTAGAGAAAGTTCTTCAGGATTCCGAATAAGTAAGTCATAAATTAAAATTGTAGTGGAACTGCTTTGCCCTAAAATTGATCAATACCAAGCAGTTGTCAAAAAATACAGAAAACTATTTACACAATTGTGATGGTCTTGTTTTTGTTATTCTACCTGATACCCAAAGCCTGAGTTGGGGATGGGACAGAGAAGGCGACCCCACACAAAACTGGCAGTCTTGCTGGCTTTCACTTCACTCACAAACACACAGATGTCAGACATGAATACATAACAGACGGAGAGAAGGGGAGGGGCATGTGGATGGGTGTTCAAGTTTAAAAATACATGGTGCATGACATTCTTTGGGTTACACTAGGATATGCAGTTTCTCATAGTGCTAGTTGAAAACTGTGATTTCTTATTGTTGTATTTACTGTATAAAAGCAGGGATATTTTGGCAGCTGAAAGCCCCTTGTCACCATTTAATAATTCTTTAATATTAAATAATTAAGTAAGAAAATAATCAAAATGTGGAGAATGTTGAATTACACAGCTGGACTTAATTACACTTCAAAAGGGGCACTTAAGTTAATTTGGCAAATAAAAAACAATCCTTATTTGTCAGAAAGGTTGCCGTTAAGACACACACAGGTGTACACAAATGACTAAATACACCCGAACACACAAAGCATGATGGTTTTATAATACAAGAGACACACCCAAATAAAGGCAGCTTTCGTATATATATATATATATATATATATATATATATATATATATATACACAAACGCACCAACAGGCACAACAGTTTGACACCAGCAGTGTGTGTACGCTACCCTAGGCAGGGCTCTGGGTCCCTGCTGTCGGCCGTCTGGTTCCACGCCTGCTCTACCTGTGTTTAAAAGGGGCGGGCCCCATGAAGCTCAGGCCTCAGAGTGCAGGCTGGGCTGGGCCCCCAGGGCTTTCAGGGTGTGGGTACCATGCAGCGGACGCCTTTTGTTACAGGCTGGGTGGCAAGAGGAGGAGGAACTGATGTGGGGGGCGTTGGAAGAAAAAAAATGAGTAATGCTATGAGTCATTCTGCATTAGCAGCAGGGGAGGGAGACAGGGAGTGGGGGGAGTGGATGAGGGGGTCGAAGGGAGAGAATACTTTTGCATGTTGTATGAAGCTAGACGCCATATGCCATGCGAGCTGGGCTGCCTCCTGAGTCAAGGCTCTTGGTTTGACAGGCCTGTGCTTGCCCCCTCCTCACCCCAAAGCTACCCCCTTCTCCCTAACTAACACACTCCTCCCTCTAGGCCTTCGTAAGCTCCAGCAATGGGCTAGGCAACTGCTTTGGTTGTGCATGGACTGCGCTCTGTGTATTTGTATTTGTGTGTGTGTTGTGTGTGTGTGTGTGGGAGGGTGATACTCAGTGATCTGAACACATCGGACATTGTCGTGAGTCCCGGCAGGAACAGCTGGTCAGCTGGAGAGAAGGGTGGGAGGGGGTAGGGATAAGGAGGGGGAAGAGATGGGAGGCAGTGCGCTACACTGATAATGGGATTAGGTTAAAACATTCAGTGGGGGAGAGACCCCTCCTCTCTGTACAGCCCCGCAAATACTGCGTAAACTCTCAACCGCTCTATCAAAGCCAATGCCAGCCTCTGCCCAAACCTCCCTGGCCAACTCCAAGCAGGGACACTTCAACTCAGAAATGGCCCCTAACACGGCCCCCATCTACCTACCCACACACAACAGCCAACTGCCTCCAACTAAAAGGCTTGAATCCAGTCATATGAATCCACTACTTCATAGTTGATAAACAGTGACTAACTAGTCAAGGTGATTTCTCCCTCCCTTCAATTTTTTACTGTATATTACAAATGATGTTTATAGGACCTTTTTGTTTGTCAGCCCTGTTTTCCATAAACAGGAAGTTAGCTAGTGATACTTGTATCAGCTCAGACCATTACATGAATCCGGCATACAGTGACTAGCTGGGCGTCTCACTGTGCCTAGTCAAGCACTGTGTTCCACAGTAATATAGACTGTTGAGTATTATCTATGAGACTACCGACAGTTATGGCACAACAGCTGGCAAATTAGACCTATCAACGATGCTAAATAATTCATGTGAGACAACACTAACATGGCAGATCCTATTCATGACATCCTATCATGCATACAGGCGCACTTTCATCTCCGCTAGGTGAGGAATCTTACAGTATACAAAAGAACGCGCTGCCGTTGGACAAAGACACAGTGAGAGTGGGACAATAACTTGCTCAGAAGGGGTGTGAGAATATGTCACTGTCAATGCACTGACTAATAATTATGATAGCGTCTGCGGGGTGCAGCAACAGCACACAAAGGAGTGCATACAGGGTATCATATCCATTATGTTTTTCAGTATACATTCATTGAAATTATGTACAGCTCGTTTTGGCATTTAGTGGAGCTGGGGGACTGTAGATATGTTCACATGAGCCTGTGAGGGAACACAACAGACTTCAGCATCTTTCTGGGTTCCACTGAAAGGATCAAGCCTCCCTCTCATCTTACTGCTACTGCGCACGCACACGCACACACACACCCCACCTAAAAGCCTGGCTCGCATGACTGGCGATGGGCAGAAACAGATTATGGTTATTGATCGCTGCCTGGAGATGGATCTGTGTGTGTGTGTATGTTTTTGTGTGTGTCAGAGCAGAGGATGGGGACTAAGGGCAGTGTGCAAAAACTATTGATTCTGTCCAGTAGGGAGGATATGTCTCTGAATCACGGTCAGTTCCGCACTGTCTCACCTATTACAAACTTGCTGTCTCCCCAACACACACACACACACACACACACACACACACACACACACACACACACACACGGTTTTTACCCTTAACAATACCCACGTCACAAAGAGTGATGGGTGGTACATCAAACTCAAGTGCTTGTTGAAGAGAGAAATTAATCCCAGCTTCTGGATGAAGACATTATTCTACAGTGACAGTATGAAGGATCTTCATCGTACAGTAAATGGCAGCAGACAGCAAAGCCATTCTGTGGGTTCAGGTGACAAAAACAAAGTCATTGTCTCCTTCAAGGCAATATGTCATACACTGTGTCCATGCAGTGATAAGTTCCATTAACACAGGAACAACATGACATTCACTTATTCTACTCTGTTGCTGAAGAATCAATAAAAAGAAAACTTAAGTTGTTACAGATTGAACATTTTGTGGTCATAATTATCAAAAATGCAGCTGTGAAGGGAGGACTAGTTACAGACAATACACTTAGAACACACAAAGCCAGAGCAGCTGCATTTTCCATCAGGCATATAAATAATAGATGATACATTATGACTCGTCTGTGAGAGGCTTTTGATATGATGTCTATGAGGCCATGGATGTGTCTTGACAGAAAAAATTGACACAAATTCTAAGTGACAATAAGAGTTGGGCACTATACGGGAAAACAAATGCAATTACACAGATTTCAAAAATCCTCACAAATCAGAGATGCAGGAAAAGGAGAGAGGGAGAGACAGGATGTAATGAAGAGAAAGACAGAAAGGCAGCAAGGGGGGCAGGGAGTGTCTATCTGAAAAACACTCTTGTAGCCTGTGTGAGTGTGTGTGTATTTTCTGAAAATGTTGCTGGTGGTCATTTTTCAATATCAAATCCTATTAGCCTGAAAGATCCTGTGAGCGTTGCAGCAGACTGCTGGAGTCCTCTCGAGCCTTGTGACAGAGCGAGAGAGGGGGCCGCAGCGCCATACTGGCCTTTTATCTGGACACACAGGGGTCATATAGCTTCTCTTTGAAGGAATATTCAACTAATTACCTTGGAGAGTGGCTGCACAGGCAGAGAGCAGACTGTGGATTGTTAAGGCATTGTGAAGGGGTAAACTAAGGATGAGGATTTTCATCTTGCACAAAAAAATACACATCCCAGAAGAAAAAAAAGGTTGGGTCATTGTCCCAATCTGTGAAAGATAAAGAGCTGCATAACCTGAGAAGATGGAAGAATGATGACTGGAGAGGGAAAAGTGCAAAAGGCTGGTATAATACAACAGCAAATCCAAAGATAAAAGCATATAAAAGAGTAACTCCATCTGCCACTCAAGACTTTGTATCGTTTATGGTTCATGACATTGCTGGACAGTCAGGGCATTCTGTGATATCAATTCCCGTCAAATCTACAAAACCTTGTTATGGCATACACCAAATGTAATGTTTTGGCAATTCACTAGTTTATTTAGCATCTCCTCTGTCCTCAAAACTCTCTCCAGCTCTCAAACAGACCCCCCCCCCCCCCCCCCCCCCAAAAAAAAACAACCCCAGACATGCAGATACTCATGCTGGCAGTGTGCTTTGCCTGGCACATTCATTCATCTCCTCTCTTGGAGTGCGTGATGCCTGGCAGCCTATCAGTGCCAGAACTCCAGAGGCAGCGCTTATCTCCTCTCATAGATCATGCCTTTGTGCTGTCTGCTCCTCTGCTAAGGAATGCCAGGTAAGGCTTTTGTGGCCCAGCACAGGCTCGGTACTGTCCCAACCACCCCCAACCCCCTGAGGCTCACAGAGGCAGGCAGGTCTGCGGCTGGACCCCTCTGGCACAATGCGCTAATTCACTTGGCGTTGGGTAACAGACATCTGTCACTCAGGATGCCCCTGGGGACACACAGACAAGGCCTGATATAGAGGAGGGGGTGGGGTGGGGGGTGGGGTGGGGGCAGGGGATGTGATGCACTGTGAAATGCAAACAGGCAGACACATACTTACACACACCCAACTGTAAACAACATACCCCAGGTGTATTTTAGTGTAATTAAAGACAAAAATGTTTTGTTGTAAAAGACTATGATACACAGACTCGATTATAATTTAAAAACAAAAACTTTTTTAAAAATGTCAATGTAAAAACATTAGATACTAGTCTTCCACCCAAATTAAACCTCCTTGGGGGAGGTTTCTATAGGAACTGCCAGAGGGGCAGCGTGGTTCTGGTGAGGCTGTGCCGTACATGCTGTCCGAGGAGGAGCAGGGCGTTAAGGGAGATCAGGTTTCCCCCTCCAGGGGCCATCCCTACTCTGCCCCCCAACTCTGTGCTTCTGGCATTCACATGCTAATTCATCTCCATTGGTGATTACACTCCCTTTAAACCAACTGACAACTACAGCTGGAGTCAGGCTCTTAACGACACACAATGTTGGATGGATGGGTGGAGAGACGAGAGCGAGAGTGAGTGCGTGTGGGCGCGCGCTTGTGTCTGTATGCACTTGTATGCATTTGATGAGGGTGCTCTTATTTTGACTCTCCATGTGCTCCATAAAACAGTAGTGATAGATGATGACACATTATCTGTGCTCCCACCCACAACAGCTCCACACAACCTCCCATGATGCTCCAGGCTGTGAAACAGCCCCGGCCTAATAGCTGTATGTAAATCAGCCAGCCCATAAAGATCAGTGTCAGCACTCAGCTGTGTACGTTGGCTGACGTGACAGGCACGCCACATGTCGCAATGAATTTACCCAAATGGGCCACTGGTGGTGCTGAAAAATGTAAGCTCAGAGGTGTTATACATATAATGAAATCATTCTAAACATATTGCTAAATGTCTGATCATAACCTTAATGGTCTCAGCTGTATGGTTTAATACTGGTTGAATTTTTTAATTGTTGCATTCCTCTGATGAGCCATCCCCGTATGGGATAGTGAACAGTAAATGAAGCAGAAGGCACGAGGAGTAAAGGATACAAGCTCTGGTAGAGAGTCAGCCGGGACTTGACAGCTCTGCTGGCATTGATACAGGTGGCACGCACCAAGCTTGGCAGCAACGTCCCAGTGATGATGGCGCCATTAAACAGAGGCCCAAAGAAAGGAACCTGGTGAAGTTAAGAGAGAAGAAATACAACAAACAGAAGGCATCAAAACTTCCACATTGATTGAAAGTAAATTTTCTCATTGTCCTGTCATTGTTCATGTAGGAGGCCCAAAATTAGACAGGTTGTTTAAAAATCTTTTTGTTCTTTTTTTAACCGTTTCTCCATCTGTTTAGGGCATGGGTTCAAGTTGAAACTGGATTTTTACCTAACTTTGCATGACAACCACACACATCTAATGCGAATCAATGTTAGGTAAATGAAATTAAAATGACAATCAATACTAAACAATGCCCTCATATTGAGCTACCGAACAAATACAAAGGGGCAATATGCATTTTAGCGGCAGCGTGTGAGTGTGTGTGGGTACACGTGTCTGTTCATGCATATTGGAAGGGGGCCCTTAATCACCGAAGCTCAATGGTCGTTGACCTGGAAGTTGACGTGAATGTCAAAGTCTCTCCAAAAGGTCCTGCTGTCTTCAACTTGGTTGTTCAGCTAGTATAATAGCCAGTCAAAGTAATACAATAAATGTATTTTAATCAGAGATGATACAAACAAATCAACTTAATCACGGGCCAGAACACTGGGGTGACATTGTGAAAATTAAATTAATCAGAAACCTGAGCAGATATACTAGAAATAAAGATTATCACTAAAAGAACTGTTTCTTTTTTTTGTGAACAATTTATTTGGTTTCATATTAACAGACAGAGAAGGGGGGGAAAAATATAAAAGAAAGGCATATACATGTACAGAAATATAATGTACACAACCTCATTCCCCCCACTCACTCACCTCAACCTACACACGCACACCCAACCACACACAGACAATATAAATAAAACTAACACAATTTGTACTTTATCTAATCCCCTACCCTCCCTACTGAGTGATCTACCGTGCCCCCCTCCCGGCAAGAAATTCAGTAACTTGAAGAGCTTCTGACCAGGACCTTATGGTCTTTCCTTTAGCACCGTGAGACTGTGCCACAGAGAGCTCTAAAGTAAGAATATCTAACAGCAAGTTCCACCAATGGTGTAGTGAAAGAGTATGTGGTGGTTTCCACTGTATTACCGGCATTTTCAGCCAGAAATCCAAATTCTTTTTTTCATGCACAGACATCGGAACCTGAGAGTTATCATTTAACAAGCATAATACGGGACAGCAAGGAATCTCTTTACTAAGAATTCAGATAAAGATTTAGTAACTTGTGACCAAAAGGACTGTACTTCAGAGCATTCCCAAAACATGTGAAGGAAAGTACCAATACTGCCCTGTGAACACAGTTGACAGAGCGGAGATGACTCTAACTTAATCAAATGTCTAATTCTGGGTGTTAAATAAGTTCTATATACAAATCTTAAGTGAATGGATTAACTAAAAGAGTTTCTGTACCTTGGACTGTCCTAATTATACTATGTATTTCTCAGTCATCAAAATGACTTGTGTGTAACAGACACAATTAAACATACTCAATGCATTAACAATGAGGAATACAAACCAGATTATATTATGGAAACATAACCTAACTCTTTCATCTGAATAATGTACATATAGAAGCCAGCCATTCTCAGACAAAGAAATTTCACTATCCTCTTGAAGGCCACACATCGAGTGCAATACTACAGAGTAGGCAAGATGAAAGGTAGCCAAGAAAAGACAGTAACCATCTCTGAGAGCACATACCCACAGTGTGGGTAATAATGCACTGCTGGAGCAAGGGAAACTAAGAGCCTTCAGACAGAAACCACAACAGGAGAAAGAATCTATAAAACTTGCAGTCAAGTCTGAATAGGAAGCAAGAAAAAGGGACTGCTTTAACTCATGAACTGTGCTGAAAATGGTCTGCATGGTTTTCTTGCTTTTTCTGTCATTTTAGTACAAAAGCAGCTCATTAAAAAAAGTGAACCATCACATTAAATGAAAGTAACTTCTCATTTACAATGAGTTGACACATGTGTATAGTGTGTGTGGCTGACAACAGTCTTAACAAAATCCACTAACTTCAGTGGTTTACCTGTGGTTTCTTCATGATCTGGATGAAATACATGTGGTTCTTCATCGGGTAGATGACAATCAGCACGTCTCCGAAGTCAGTTGGGATGATACCACGTCGGTAGTCCCTGGTGTGCTCTGACCAAACTATGTGCACCTCGTCATTTCCCAGGTGTCGCAGCTGCCAAACAAACAAAATGAGTCTAATCAAGTAACTGGTGAGTGCAGGTCATTTTCATCCCTATGGTGATGATGACAGGCACACAAAATTAGTGAGATTGGGGCATGTCAGTGGGTTAACCAGTCAGTATCTCCGGCCCACATCACCTCAAGAAGCAAGAAGAAGTGAACTAAAGTGTAGGAAGTATGTAAAGAGGGATGACAGATAATAAAACATTATTTACTGCTGACACTTTAATCACTGCATTCAGCAATATTTTCTTTAAAATTGATTTTGTTATAAGCACTGCTGGTGTATCTTAAATATAAAACATAACTGCAGCAAGTGAAAGAGCAGGGTGACTGCTTACAGCTCAATCACAAACTTTGTTAGAAAACAATGGTTTAAACAGCAGTCTGGGCTCTGGTTTTGACTCTTTTTATAGCTTTTTCATTACAAATTCAAATTACAAACACAACATGCACAAAATTGAGCATTTCAAAACCAAATAATTCAAATCCAATTAACTTTCCCCATAAGAGATTAAATTGCTTCCCATTTCCACTCTATTCACAAACACAAATGAAACTAGGCAGGACAAGAAGATACACTTAAATGATAGGAAATTGACTGATGCTAGTTTGAAATAGGTAAACAGCTTTCCCCTTTCCCAAAGTAAAATAGATGGACACAGCTACATCATATTCTCTAACAAGTCTAGATCACTTATTAGCTGGTGGTCCAGTGATGTTTTCTGGGGTATCATGGACACTGAAAAGTGAGCCTCTACTCAGAGGAAAACATCTGCCAATGTACTGTGGGCCTAATGAGCCATTAAGAAACATGCCCTCGCCACCAAAAATGCAATTAGCACATTCTATTATAAGCCCTTAATTATGGTAATACGGTAATCTTAAACAAATCCACGGCATGCTGATTACTGGAGCTTGCCAGTTCAGTCTGTCTGTCCAAGGATCAGCAGGTACCAACCAGGTCAGTCACTGGGACAATTTCAGAGAAAATGTTGAATATGCATTTGTGGTAGACAATCAACAGTGGGATGTTAATTTGGGTTAAGATATTAGCATTTGGATGAGCTTAATCACAAGTTTAATGAGGATGCTTATGCTCTAGTCAATCATCTCCTGCACCAATCCATTTACTCCCTTGTTAATCACATCCAAATGTTTGAGACTTCTTTAATAAAATGTGATTCAAGTCAAAGGCTCTTGTCCAATTAGCCCTGTTTGACCTCCCACCCAGCCAATGGGATTCACACACATGGAGACAGAAGACCAGAGGACCCAAAAATACAAGAGGCTCCTAATAAAAACAACCTGCAGCAGCCCAGTTAAGCTGTGGTGCCTGGGGCTGAATTTGATAGCTAAGGCGCCCGTATATCTCCCTCTCTTTCACAGACACACACACGCGGTCTACACGGCCTGACCCCAACCCTGCAGGTCGCGTCTATAACCACATTACTGAGGCCAGCTGCTACTGCTGCAGCTTGCACTGCTCCAAAACCCACAATTGGATTGAGGAATTCATGGTTTTCGCTCTTTTCTTTTTGGTTTAGCCGTTTTTCCCCCCCTCTCCATCGTCTTCAAACGGCCAATCTGCCCAGCGAGAGCTCCCCCATCCGTCGCCCCCCCACAGTATGCCTCTATGGTTACAGGCGGAAAAGTGGGTGGCTGCTGGACTAGAAGTGTTATTTTTAAATTGACAGGGAAACGTCATACTTGGACACAGAAGCCTGTTTCTCATTCCAATTCTTCATACCACTTTCTCTTCTCTCTGCCCCCCATCTTTTTCTGAAGCATCCGTGCATGGAGCCAGCCTGTGGCTCGTGTGGGGATCTGTGCAAGGTGAGCATGAGCAATTACAGAAGTTCCTGGTGAAATGAATGGAAGTGGAGTGGCAGCACACTCCACTGTGGGCATGGTCGTCCCTTCAGCGCCTCACTCTGGCCAACCAAAGTCAAGATCTTTACTCTGTCTAACTAATTTTTGCGGTCACTAAGCACAGGTTCAGGACAGGTTTTGGAATGAGTAGGGGGTTATTTGTGAAACGAAGAGGGTATGTGGGGGAGGGGCTCTGTGGAGGACTGGAGGTGGGATGGATATAAGGAGAGCCTGATGAATTTCCCTTCTCAGCAGGGTACTGTATGAGAAGATTGGCAGCACGGGCAGGGGCCTTGCGGCTCATTTCTTCGTGCTAACTGGTACTGGTGCACTACAGCTCAGAATCCCACTGCAGAACCCAATCGATCGCTCCTGTGGCGGCAGCAGGAATTGGATAAAAGGATCCTGCCGGCATCCGGCCGGCGCCTGCCCTAGCAGGGAGAGCTAATGGCTGAATCCAGGCCCTGGTCACAGCACACAGGGAGGGGGGCAGGGGCTAGCAGAATCATAGTCATTACCACAGCAGCACATGCCCTCTCTTCACTCACGCGCCTGCGACTCTCTACTCCTCAGGCCTGCCTGGCCAGGGTCACTAATCAATGCCCGCACTCTGGAGTCACACCTCCTGATCACAGCTTAACACAGAGCTTAAGGCTACAACAACATACTGCTATGGGCAGGCAGGACTGTGTTGCCATTTCACTGCATCAAACGGACAATGCAGCATTTTTGTTTCTTGACATACTCTAGACTTGAGGTGTACAATTAATATTATATTATTAGTTATATTTATGTATTTTGATAATCCATAATCCATGTATCACAGACAGGCAGGAATTGTCAAAATGTATCATAACAGAGGTTAAAAACAGAGACAGAAACAGGACTTTTTACCTTTTTGGTGAGACTGTCATCAGAATCAGATGGCATACGAGTGGAGACGTGGAAGATGGCTTCCACAGTGGAGGTAGCATAGTAAGGAGCTGTTAGACCTGTGCTGCCATTCCTCTGGAGGCCACCCATAAAGCCACAATGTGTGGCCAGGTCCACCTGAGGGATACATGTACAATTTAGTGTGTTATGAGTGTGCCTGTATGTGTGCATATTTAGGCTGCATCTGTGGATACACAAGGTGTGTTGATTTGAGGGTGTGGTTGTCTGCACCTCCCATCCCAGTCCAGACACAAAGTCTTCATAGGCCTGGCTCCCTGCGCTGTTAGACAAGATGGAGCACTTGTCCTCTTGGCCCTCTCCAATGTAGAACACAGCAATCTTGTGTGTCTCTCGACTACAGAACAAAACATATAGTAGTCCGTAGTAACAGAATAACAACACAACAGCCAATTTTATAGACACAACAGAACATGAAAGCTTCTCACTACTCTAGCCACTTCATGTGAAAATGCTTTGAAATGTGAATCCAATGATTCAAAACACTACACCCTGCCCATGTGTAATTGAGTTGTTGAACAATCAGGAGAGCAGAATGTGAAAAAGCCAAGTTTGCCTGCTAATTCTTTCCACTATCTCTCCAGCTCTAACATGATTTTAAAAAGAGTGGCAGAAAAGCCCCCTCCCCTCCCTCTACTTTTCCTGTTGCCATGGTAGTACATCATACTGGGGTAGATTTAGGGCACTTTGCATGCTTGTGCACAGGTTGTTACTGCCCAACCAAGTCTGGCCATCTGCGAGAATGAGGTCCAATCCTGAGGGAATTCTTTAATAATCTCCTGTCATTAGCAATGTGCGGCGTACTTATTGATTGGACTAAGAGAGACACAGTAGGAGAAGGACGGCAAGAGTTCCAGGGCTGTGATCAGCAGGAGACAGAAAGAGGAAGAGAGGGATGGGGTAATACAACGATGCTTTGAGTGACTTATAACCAGTTTCACTAGACCTGTAGAGACAGGTTTACTATAGGGTTGCAGTGATACTTTCACAATTAGCAGAGGTCATTAAATTATAGCTAATTGTGTGTGTTTATTGGTATCTCAGACAAACCTAATTTCTACAGGACACAACACAATTTTAAATTCCAGATTGAATTCATAAAAGCATTACCACTGCCTGGAATCCAAGTTCTTCAGTTCCCTTAAGAGTTTGGAGTTTTTCTTCAACAAATGGAAACTTTTCCTGCTCAACAAAAAAAGTCTGGATTAGACATGATATTTTCAATTCGGTATATAAAACACAATTCAGGAAACTGCCATGCTGGCAACAATGAACAGCCATTTGCAAAAGTGGTATAATCTGCTAGCATATTGTCCAAAAAACAAACAAAACAGTTTTCAACCAAAGTTTGGTTTTTCTCAGTCAATATTAACCAGGGCAAAAAAGGCACAGGTGCAAACCGCAATCTCCTACTAGCTGTGTGCACGTTGCACCATCACCATTAAGAGGTGTAAGCTTTTAATTTACGGGGCAGCACTGCAAAGATGTGGCTCTGCAAGGTAGACCTTAGCAAAAACAGCTGGGCACTTTTACCCTGTGGAGAGGAGATTAAGACACTGCAGACCCCAGTATGCTTTTAACTTTGCTCTTTCTCTTTTTGAGTAACGAGCCAACAGCTGAGTTACTTTGAGGATGAAGGAAGCAAGCTGTGTTCAAATGTAGTATTAGACTGCAGAGTTTATACCACACTTTGTGTGATTTATTTTCTCTGTCATACTGGTTACATTTAAAAAGTGGTTTGTAGACTGAATGATAGAGATATCCATTGCAAGACAAACAAGCAACAATTCGTGTTTGTTTGTTTGTTACTCTACTATAGTGCAAACCAGACCAATCATTGTAGCCAATTTCAGTTGGTAACGTACCTGCGGTCCCAGGAGTTCATGCCAAGGTCATTAAGCAGTAGCCGGCAGAAGTAGAAAGGAGCTTTTGGTTCCTGGTGGGAGGGTTCCCTCTGGCAGGCGGCCCGGAAGCTTACATCAGCATTCCATCTCCTGACTTGCTCCTCCTCTTGCTCAGTCTGACGCAGAATAGCCTCCAGGATGGCGCTCTCCTGTTCTAGGTTCATGCCATGGGGTGAGGGTGCTGGCTGGTTGAGCCTGAGTTGTGGCTGGGGCAAGCATTCTGGGCTGCTTTGGCCCAGGTCCTCCAAAAGCTGATCCAGAATATCTACCTCTTCCTCCTCACAGCAGTCAGAGAGAGAGTCAGAGACTGAGCAACGATTTTTGTACGGCCCCTTTGTTGGAGAGTTGGGTTGGTTTCTGCTGTGAGTGACATTAGTGGTAGAAGATACAGGGCGGTCAACTGCATTGAAAACTCCCGCATCAACAGAGTCTTCCTGGGTGGTGCAGTAGAGGATTGCGCCATCCCAGGAGTATTTGCCTGAGATATCCCGGACAATAACACGCACTTGGGAGGAAGGCTGAGGGGGCTGTCCGACAGTAGGGGTCTCAGCGGGGATCTGCAGGTAGGACACCAGCGTGGTATCATTGAACACAAACAGCTGCAGGTTGGGGCTTTTGAAGACCTCCGAGGACAGCTCGGATGACTCTACATACGGGTTGTCGTGATTTTCGCTCACTAGGCTATGGAGAAGAGCAGGGCCACCGCTCAGCGGATGATGGCCCAAATGGTTCACCAGGTGAGTCATGACCATCCGAGCTGTCAGGGGAATCAGCTCCATGTTCCGACGTCGCTTTTCTGGTGGAAGAATGAGGGTATAAAAATACTATACTATACATATATACATATACACATATACATACACACACACATACATACATACCATATTTGAAAGAAAATACACATGAGAGTGTAAATTGTGATCACTCATTAAAATTACTGATGGGTTTAGAATAAAGCTGCACATGAGGACTATCTTTTATAATATGTCCAATGTAGACTTTGAAACTGTTTTTCAAACGCCCCACCTTTGTGTGTAGACATGCTATCATCTCTGTTAGCTCTTTATATACAAAGCCAAATCTCATTTATGATTACTAATAGGGGTAGTTTATTCATTTCTCACAATAGCTTGGCCAGCACACCTCTAAGTAGGTAGCATCTAATCATGAGAGACAACTTTGAAAAGCCCATTGAGTCTTCTTACAATGGACAAGCGTTGAGACTGGCTGAGTGCTAATGAGAACCATCTTTACAGGCTGCTTAATA
This sequence comes from Micropterus salmoides, assembly GCF_014851395.1. Taxonomy (NCBI): domain Eukaryota; kingdom Metazoa; phylum Chordata; class Actinopteri; order Centrarchiformes; family Centrarchidae; genus Micropterus; species Micropterus salmoides. Next base: position 22,562,601 of record NW_024041039.1, on the reverse strand, counting down.
GGACTCTTCTTAGTGAATTACATTAATGTAAATGCCCAGGTTTTTACTCCCGAGTGAAAGGCATGCAGTGCTTTATTCTGCAGTGATGTGGGAAAAACAAGAAGATGCACTCTTGCATTGTGACAGTGCTATCAATACCATCACCCCCCATCAAAGTGGAGAAAGCTCTTTAGAAAGCAGGCCAAGCTGCATTAGAGATGCACTGGCCCTTTGATGTGACTTGATCAATATGAGGTGGGGGCATGAATATAACTAGGCCGGCACACTTTGGTTCTCTTTGGTTTGCCCTTTTGATAGTGTTTTGTTATTTCTACTAAGACTCTGTGCAGCTGTGCACCAAAAGCAGAGGTGTGGTGAAATTTTCTAGGCAAAACCTGCTGTTCAAATTTCTTACATTGTTTCATATGAGTTTGTATTTGGGCTTTAAGGACTTTTCAGAAGTTGAGGACACGAGGGAAAGAGAGAGGAATACATTGCCTAATGGAATCACAAGGTCACAAAAAAAGAAAGAAAAAAAATCACATTTTTATCTCAACCCCATAATGGGTCTTCTCTCTAGGGCTGAGTACTAATGCGAACATTCCATTCCCTGTGATGGTTGATTTCCTTTTCATACTTTTAATAAGATATTGACATTTAATGGAGAGGCTCCAAATGGATGGGCTACTTAGAGTTTGCTTTTCCCTGTAATCTTTTTTGGTGTGCTTTAGTATGTCTCTGTGGTCATGAAGTTGTGTGTCAAAGCATGACCGGAGATAGTCGTTAAGCTATGATGTGACAGATGACAGCCACTATTAACTGCCAGTTTTTACTCCCTCGCACCTATCCTTACAGACACATGAACACATAATATGCAGCTAATAACTTCAGCATCATTTAATCTGCCCAGTGCAATCATGCACACAACAAGGTAGTATAAAGGGGCATCAGGCTGGCTCCATGATCTTACCCTCAGCTACGGTGAGCAGGTTGCCGAAATCAGTGGTTGTCTGGGAGGGTGACGGCTCGAAACTCTTAACCTGACCCAACAGGAGGTCATAGTCATTGGACAAGTCTGACAGGCTGAGGAGGTAGTGGCTCTGTTGGGTGTGCAGGTTGGAGCCCGATACACAGCAGTGCAGCACCTGTGGAATAGTAGAAGAAGAGGTAGGACTTGAACTTTGATGTGTAAAGACACCATCCTTTTGATTATGGAGGTGTCTGGTGAGATGATGCACAGTGACAATCCTGTAGGCCTGCTCTAGATTAACATGAACCAGGAGCAAATGAAAGGGGAATATATGGTCCATTTACATCATAAGATGGAAGAAGGGAGGGAGAGAAGGAGAGAAAAGAGGGTCTTTATTGCCACTAATCCATTTCTCCTGTGATGTGTGAGTGTATCGATCTACGTAACAGATGGCAGAGCATCCGTTGGCAGGGCTAGATAAGGCGCACTGGGGCAGTTGATTACAGCTATTGGACAGGTTTACACTGTTTGATTTAATTAAGACTTTATCCTTTTGCTCAGCTCTCACCACAAACATGCTCTGCGACACACATTTGTACACACAAAACCACACACCTGTGTACTATATAATTAGAGTGGAGGTGCTGCATATGAGTGGCTGAAACATATGCCTAATGTATGTAAATGAGGGGGCCTCTCATTCAGAGTAGAGCAACTTGGGTAAAGCCATGCAAAGGCTAATCCCATTCAGTACACACATACGCTCAAACTTGGCTGAGAGACGCTCAGAGAGGCAGGCTGGCCTGCCATCTGAAACAGTATTGTGTGGGGCAATGTAGACAGTATGTGGATGATTCTACCGAGCAGACCTCTGGCTGCATGGGGGAGGGATTGGAGGCTTGATGCTGAAAAGACCTGAACTAAACAGCTGCTACACCAAAGCCCCAAAGAGGTTCCTCCGTGGAGAGGTGGAGAGACAGAAAGGGAGGGGGAAAACCCACAGCTGTGCTTGACAACTAAGTGACTGCACTTCGCATAGCAACAGTTGCTGGAAGGTAACGCACAGTGAAAGAATCATACTGTAGTTTGATAGGCACATATTGTATGGATATATGAGTATGCCTAAGTACACACACACAAATCAAATAATAAAAATGGAAACAGAGACGTACAGGTGTGCACATGGTCAAATGTACCTTTCCTCGATTTCTCTCTCCTACTCACGTGCCCCCCCCCCCCCCACCCCACACACACACACACACACACACACACACACACACACACACACACACACACACACACACACACACACACACACACACACACACACACACACACACACAGAGGGGCGGTGCAGCTGGCTGCTGAGGCAGGCTGAGACAGCAGATGGAGAAGCTTGAACAGAACTCCAGTTAACCAATGAGGTCTTGTGCAATGTTGCTTTTTATACTGGTCTGCAGGCTGTTGGTCAAAAGCACGAGGGCCTTTTCATTAGCTGGGTTCATACCATATATTGCGCTCAGTGTTTGATAGCTTGCGATAGAACAGATTTACGCCTTTTTAAAAATAAAACTGTAATTAAAGGAAAGTGAGGCATGAACTATAAATGGACACTCTCTGCTACCTTGTCATTGACACTGGCCAGTGATAGAAAACATCTCCCTTTTATTCCATTAGGGAAGCTATTCTCTGCTTGGTATGGAGAATAATTAGCAGCCAGGGTATCTGAGGAAATGTATAGACTTCTGTCTTGATATTGCATTAATATTGTCACACCTTGCAATGCCTTGCTTATTACATTATTTCCACTGAAACCCAGAGGGGCCATGCCTTTTGTGTGCTGATAGACAACCAATCATGCCTAATTGTCTTTGCTTTTATAGCAGCTGCAGTCGCTCTCATATTAAGACATATTCCATTCAAATCTCCAGGACAAGCGTTTATAGCCTGAGCTTATCAAGTGGACAAAGGGTTCTGTTTGAATAATTGGGCCATTTCTTATCAGGGGTGACATCCTTACAAAGATCTGCCGTTGACCGCATCTGCCCAGACAGGAGGGAATGAATAATACCTCATTCATTTGTGCCTGAAGCTTGGTCCTCGTCCTCAGGGTCAGACCATAAAATAAAGGGTTAGTGACACAAATACAGAGAGATTGAATACTGCATATCTTGCCTGTTTTAAACAAATGCAGTATATGCTGGTACAAAGCAAGTTGTAAGGGTTCCCTGCATATGATAAATGCCAACCGCATGTGTCAGCTATGGCAAGGGCTTCTATACTGTTAAATGAGGCATAGTCATGAGGTTATGGTGGAGGTAAGTCTAATTAAAGTGGCAAGCCCATTCGGTGGGGTGGGGATAGTGGTGTCAATGCTATGTACGTTTCAGAAGATGGAAAGCAGTCAGTAGCGGAAAGTGGCCATCATTCAGGTCTGCAAAATGTTTGTTGTAACTGAAACTTTCAGCCCTTTCCCACCTCCCAGCTGTCAGTGAGTCTACCCACCCTGTAGATGTAGTCCAGTAGAGGGGCCTTGTGGGATGTGCGGTCCTCCAGCAAAGGCATGGTGATGGGCCCCAGCAGCAGACTTAGTGGAACGGCCATGCACCAGTCCAACAGGCAGAGCAGCAGCGACACCATCAACTGAGGAAGTGAGACAGAAGAGTTTGGTCATCCAAAAACATTTAATATTAATAATTTACAAAATAAATTCTAATAAAAGAACAGGACAGAGAAACAACATGTAATAGATAGACAGAAAATACAGAGGGAGGGAAAGAGGAAACAAGAAGAGAACAAAACACAACATTCCTCTGCAAATGCATCATTCCAACATGATACATCAAGGGGCTTTAGATCTCAGCCATTTCATCTCCCCTCCTTTCCAACATGTACCTTTTTGTCTGCTTCCACTGTTGAGTGCTCTGCGCTTGGTAACAAAAAGGCTATTGTGGCCACAAAGATCTGCGTTGGGACAAAACAAGGAGAAAGATAATTGGATGACACACTCCTATTCATCAGCTGAGTCAGGGCTGTGTGCTAAAATGGATGCGATGCCACAGAATGTAGAGTATGCATATGCATGAGTAATAACTCATGTAAGACTTGCATTTAAAGGCTTAAGTGACTTGATAGGAAATTCTCATCTTACTTATATTGTGTTCTCACAGGCCCCTAATGGCTACTGAAAATGTTAACTCTGTGTGTGTGCATGTTACCTCAATGATTTTCTTAGGCAGAGTGGGCTCCAACCTCTGAAGATGTTCCCAGTGGGAGATGAGCAGCTGAAACACGTCACAGGCTACGTGAGCCACTGCTTTATTCCCAAACTGGACAAAAACACAAACATACAAGAGGACAAGACAAGAACTGATCAACGGTGCAAAACGTTTGTCTGCTTTTATAATAAGCAGCATTAACGCAGAGAACATGTTTGATGTTTAACCAGTATTTTTCTGTTATACTGTACATGTACATTCTTGGGGTAGAAGAATGCTTTTTTACATTGACTGTGGGACACTGTTGCTGCCACAGGTGACTGGCCGTCAGATTTTCTTGCTTGCTTGTTTCACTAATAATGTGATTTTTATTTTAGAGCAGTTTCTTCTTCCAAAATGAAGACAAAGTTGCTTAGAGAAATCCAAAAGGTCAGAAGCAATCCTCCTCATTTTTTCTGTTTGTTTCCATGCAACCAAATTGGAGCTAGCCAGCTACAACAATGCATAGACACCCAACATGTTTGGGCTCAGTAATGCTGACTTAAATACATTATTTGTTTGACATCTCTAATGACAAACAAAACATATATTGACATATTTCAAAACTGGACATAGCTTCATATTTGCAGATAAGCTCAGAAATTACATATTTACAAAGTGTCTTACCTGTGGCGTGTGTTTAAATTATTTTTTTTCAAATTCCTAGACTTCACTTTTTGTATAATGTATCTTTCGGATTTCTCCAAGAGTAACACTTTGGAAGGATTGTTTATTCTACACTTCCTTGTTGGATATGTGTCAAATTGTGAAAAGGCAGAGGGACATTGCTGGTCGAGGAGGAAAAAGTTTAGGCACAAACCGACTGAGTAATTTCCCTTAAATTTGGCTTTTCACTTACTGTGCATATAATCAGCATAATTTCATTTCCACTTTAAACCATGGCTCATTTTCTCCAGACTCATTGGGGGAAAAAATTGAGCTGTTGACAATTTTCTTTCAAATGTGGATTTCTTCAGTGATTTGAAATTCTTTGTGGAGAAATAGTATTTCCCATTTCTTCTAGCTGAATGCCTCTCAACATGTAACAAGGGCAGACAATGTGGGGAGTGCAGAAATGGCCAAACACAAAAAGGGGCCCTGAGAGTTCAGCACCTGCTTTTAGAAAAGAGACTCTCAGTGCCACTTTTCCCCCTAGATCCCCCACCCAGCCTATACCCTCTATTTTGGGGCTGGCTGAGTCTGTGTGTCAAGTTGTACAGGGGAGTGATTACTGCTCCATTAGAGAAGGGGGGGTTGCTCGAGCAGGAAGCTGGGAGATGTAGCTGCTTAAATTGGCCCACATCTACTGAGAGCGAGCAGCCTGGAAATTACGCCACCGCCCCAAACCCTTTTCCATGAAAAAAACAAAACAAAACCCCCCCCAGCACTGACTGGTTCTCTGCATCTCTTCACTCAGAGAGAAAAAGAGAGCTCTTCCAAAATACACCCATGAGTCACATCACTGGACAGGTTTTATTCTCACACTTTTTCTCCACTCACTATAGTGAAATTGTTCTGCAGTCCTTTTTATGTGATCAACTACTATTTTTTTTTTTTTTTTTTTTTTTTTAGAACTAAACACTACAGGGTTTGTGTGGTAAAACAAAAAAATGGGTTTAGGGACTGTGATGAAATCCAGACTCCCTGCATCATTTCATCAAGACAGTATGGGTAACAGTGACTTATTCTATTCAGAATTTTTGCCACAGTTACAATGATTAACACAGCCCATGATGCAAGTGTTCATACTGTACACATAAGTTAGCAGATATACTCAAAATGCATGTACGATGCGATGAAGCTTTCCTGCCTCAGAGGGTCACTGACCTTTAGTGTTACTCCCAGAACATTGATGGCGTCTTTAACTTGGTGGTGGATGTTCTTTTGCATCAGCTCCTCACACACCCACAGACCCAGACTGCACACAGCTATGCACCTGAATCACAGAAGTTATTCTTATATTTAAGAATAAGACAGTATTGAAATTGTGCAAACCGTATTCAGACACAGGAATGTACTTACTACAAAATAAGCATCACAACTATTGACAATCATACCTGGCCCCTTCATAGTATTCCTTTGTTGCTGTCTCTAGCAGGACTTTGACCAGATAATCCTGAGAAGCAAAGACAACATGCAAGGTTTACTAAATGTTCTCAAATGACAAATCTAGACCATTCACTTTTTTCAGTATTTGTAAAAATCTGATTTTATTAATTGTAACATAAGACTTGAGTTAAATTGAATCATTCTTAAGATGTTAAACTTAATGACTAATGTATGACTTATTTTTCTTCATACTGCATGTGAGTAATCCACTTTTAATCCACAGTTTTTGTTTTTAAATGTCATTTCCACATATAACCAGATATCCAGTATGGCGCATGATTTACCTTAATATCCTCATTGCCAACAACGATATCATCAGAGCCAGGCATACGCTGTAGTACAGGAATCTGGAGGTAAAGGTTGGGGAAACACACAAGGGAGCCCAGGATTGTCTGAGCCTCCATCCTGGGAGCCTGGCAGAGATGAGAAAAAACAACAACAACAACAACCAAATAAACAAAACATGCTATCACTGATTCCCTAAAGCTACATGAAAACAACCCACTTCCAGCAAACAGGAAGGTCGCTATCCGGTGAAAAAGATTGGAGGGACCCAGCAGAACTAATTGTCTTTATTCATGTTTTTACTAAACAGAATCTCTTGACACATCGTAGGCATTGGACAACAAAATGATTAAATGTGCAATGGATGCACCTCTAAAGCAGATTGTACATCTTGTTGCACCTGTTTAACTGCAATTACCCTGAAAACAGATAATAAATCTGTGTTGGGAGAAATTATCTGGCAACCAAAACAATAAGAAACAGCATGCATAAATGGCCCTGTAGGCTGTTCTTGACATACGACATGGTTTAGAGACGTAAGAGAAAGTCGACACTGGCAGTGGGTTAACAGGGAGCAGTTATCCTATGTTTGCATCAAAAGCCTGTACTCGTGTGAATGTGCAATCCGAAAAGACTGAGCAGAAGACTTTCAACAACCACCTGTTTGCATTTGTTTTATGGCAGGGCATACTACTGTTTTTAAAGACCACAATAACTAAACTCTTATGCCTTTAATGAAACACTTTCTGTTCAAACTGTCTGACTAATCACAGCAATTTGTTCCATCTGTAAGTAACTGCTCTTTGCTTCTTACAGCTGCAGGTTTGGAGTTAAAAGATTTTACATTTATATCAAGTTTTATTTAGAAGCAATACGAAATAAGATAGTTTTATGTCAACTGTGCAATATACTTACTTAGTTCCCAGAGACGGAGGAATAATCATGAAGAATGATTATAAGGTAAGAATGAGCAAAAATACATTTCATTTCAGTCATAGTTACACAGTCTAGTGTAACTAGTACAATGAAGCCAGTACAATGAAGCAAGAAGATTTTCTACACTTGAAGATTGCATTCTTGATTTTCTGTCAAGCCAAATAAATGAAAGATGTTTCAAACATTTGTGTTATTTTGTCTCTCAGAATCTATTTTATTACTACCCAAATTCACAAAACAATTTGAACTTTTCAATGTCAAAAAGCTGCAAAATTCAACAAAATTATTACAGGGGCAAATTGTTATTCATAGAACTGTCAGTCATGAGGGAGTGAATGAATGAATGAATGTAACAGTTATTGAAGTTCAACAGGTATGAGGAGGAAATTTGCTTTTGCATTTTGTTGAAGTTTCTTTAATTCTTTGTTCCACAACAAGTACGCTGCATCTTTAAACAGGAGTTCTGAAACATTCCTGAAAGCCTTTAAACGTTTGTAGTATTTAACACATTTTTTTCTAGTTTTCAAAAACATTTTTAGATTCCGGCATGATTCACATAATAAATGTGATTGTGAAAAGTGTGTCTGTACCTCTGAGGAGTCGGATCTGAGAACGTAGGCAGCAGCAGTGATGAAACCTCCAACAAGCATGGTGAAGCCCGGCAGGCCGAGGAAGAAGAAACGAGGAGAGCAGGAACGGATGATGGTATTCAAAACATCCTGATGACAAACACGCAGATATACACAGAAACACATGTTAATAGGAGGCACAGTCATTTCCACACGGATATTTATGTTATTAGCCATCAACAACTGACAGACCTTGATAGAGGAATAAACAGCCATCGTCCATCAGAACAACAACTGAGTATCTTAGCTCTACTACAGTATGTTTAGATATGGGGTTTTTGCATTTGGTATTAACACAGGGTTGTGTTAGTGTGGGTGGAGGGAAGCAGAAATATTTAGTAAATGGGCCACCATGTGAGGGACATGGCAGGGAGAAAGCTTTTACCTCCAACAGGTAGGCTAAGCATTTTAAGTGTGTTGAGGAGAGTAAGGCACTCAACGGTACATGCCACTAAAGGACAGAAAAAACAGAATGGGAAAGAAGGACAGAGGGAGAGAGAGAGAGAGAGAGAGAGAGAGAGAGAGAGAGAGAGAGAGAGAGAGAGAGAGAGAGAGAGGGCAGCAGATGGATTGTTCACAGAGGATAAGAGGGAGAACAAAAGACCTTAACTTTTGTGAGTTACATGTATATACACACAAGCAAACCTGTAATTAAAGCCATACACAAGGTATTGTTTTGCTGAGGTACAGGCGGCTCAGTGGCAGATGGGTGCTCTTTCAACATGGACATATGCTATACTGCACAAACTGCTCAAGTATGTACTGTGTAATACCATGCTACACAAGAGCATAAGCTGTGAACAGGGTTTCCACGCTATTACTATTAACTGACAGAAGAAAAACAACATATTGGTATGCAAATGCAGCATCTCAGTAAGGCAGAAAGATTGTTCTCCCTCTTATCTGCAACATGCATGTGCATTTTTGTGTGCCAAGGCAAGGTCCAGGCTAGAAACACCTGCCTACTTGGCCATAAACTTGTGTAAATCCGACAGTTCAAACATCAGCCTGTTTCGAGCTGAACTGAAGGGCACCTTAGCAAACAGACAAGCACACAATTTCTCTCTCTCTCTGTCTCTCTCAATCACACATAAACACACACACACACACACACACACACATACACACGCGCACACTGTACCATCTATCTATCTATGACATTAATCACCTGAAGCTTTGGTAAACAGAGACCGCAGGTGAACAAAAGAGGAATAGAATAAACACGCAGAGGCAATAAGTAGGAAGTCAAACCAACACGATGCACTGCATGTGGAAAATTGGTGGGAAGAGCTTTAGGACTGAGGACCCATTTTACCCTCATTTTGTTGGTAATTGACCTCTGAAGCATAATGTGCAGTGCAGCCAGAGGTAATTAGCATGCAACAAACTGTTGCTTGATTGCCTGAAATGAGCATTTTAGAAGAAGCCACAAATGTAAAATGCAAAGTGTTTTCTATTGTATGTGTAAGTAGAGGGAACCTGATTTGAGGTGTGTGTATAGAAATGGGAATTGAGCTCTGCATGTGGCTCTGTGTTGGCAGTAGGAATGGCCCCTGCATCAACAAAAGGTGCATTAACGTAACTCTGAATAGAGCCACCTCGGGCCTTTTCATTTGGCCTCATCTCCAGGAAAGCACATGCCGTCCACCTGCTGGCCCCTGGGGTGACAGGGTTCAGTCCGATATTACATCACTCCACACATTGGAAAAATTTTGTCTAATTTACTAAACATGGACGCTTGCAGTTTAGCATGGGTCAGATTTCCTGTTGCAATTCAACGGCACTCTCAACACTATGAATATTTGGGGTTTTCCCTTCACAGGCTGTTTAGAAGGGATCTTACCCACCTGCATAACTGTGAGGTGGGGAGGATTAATCAACAGCCACGTTAGTGACTTAGGGGTCAACTGTCACATTTTAATCTGGCAGTAAATACATTATACAAGACTGCTCTCTCTTGCGGCACACTAAGTTATAGAGGAGCTAGTTTAGCTCTGAAAGCACAGCATATAACATGTACTAATACTGGTGTTTTAAATATATGATATACTGATACATGATTTCTTTGCAAAAACACTTTTTTCACTATATTTACCAATGGGTAAATGGTAGTTTTCCGGCCAGTCAAAGCGCTTTTTACACTACATCACATTCCCCTATTCACACACTTCATACATGCCTGACTGCTAACACTAACACAGCCACCGGGGGCAATTTGAGGTTTAGTATCTTGCCCAAGGACACAACTCATGCAGACTGGAGGAGCAGGGGGATCGATCCGCCAATCTTTGGATTAACGGGCAACCTGCTCTACCTCCTGAGCCACAGCCGTCCCACAAAATACACTGTTGACTACTGCAGTCCAGACAGTAGACCTATTAGATAGATTACTGCTATTGTACTACGGTCATGCCTTTGTGGGACCAGTGACCACGGAATGGCAACCAGGACAATAGCCCTGACCTTGGCACTCTGTCAGATGGAAGGAGAATCCCTCCAAGGGAACAGTCATTTTTCTCTAAGCTTAGTTGAATTTAGTGGCGAGAAGTGACACTGGGATTCCCCCATTGTCTAGAAACCTGGCTGTTTAAGGCAGATTTTACTACTTGGTAAGCAGGTAGTCTAAAAAAAATGCTCAACCTTTGAGCTAGAGTATTGTAAGATACCAATGTACAGTAACCATGTATGTAGTAAAAACCAAAACTATTATAAATATAAATATTTGAAACTAACTAATTGCATGTGCACAATCATATTAGATGATTTGCAGAGCAACCTGTACTGATGGCTACTTCAATCAAAAAAGTAATGTGTGAAAAAATATATGTGCATCACGGATTTGGAAAAGATATGTTTTTTCCTTTTTTGGTTTGGGGTAGGGGCTGTGGGTGATGGTGGGGGTGGGGGGCGTAAGAGCCACTTTCTTATGTTAAGCAGGCGTGCGGCTGTCCTCTATTGTGTGGCGTGAGGACTCTTTTCTCTGGCCAATTTGAGCATGCTTCAGTGGCCAGCCTGGCTCTGGCCCCCCGACGCATTATACAGAGCCACAACAAAAGCTGGAGAATGTTGCCGTGTCCCTCAGTGTGCCCCCCTCATTGCTCTACTCTACACTACGTTCCCCAGACTCCCCTCCCGCTCCTTCACACACTTGCATACACACAGGCAGGCAGGCAGGCAGGCAGGCAGGCCAGTCTACTCTGGGCCCCTGGCCGACGTGTCAGTCTAACGGAGCGCGACAGACGTCAATCCTTAATTAATCACGTATACGCGGCAGGGGTTCAAAACATTATTTAACGACATGGAAAACATTCTAATAAGCTTGTCGCACTGCCAAGGCGCAATAGAAACCCAGCCAGGAGGGCATATATATACACACACACTTGCATCCAAAACACCCCCCCAACACACACACACACACACACACTTTTATCACTGTCCTTTGTTTTGAGGGACTCCATTCATCTCCACTCAGCTTTGACTGGATTCTGGAAGGAATGGAGCTTGGCCAGATTTAAATATGAGGATGGGTGTGGCTAAAAGAGGTGGAAGATGCCAAAACACAGAAGCATTCTTCATCACCACTGGTTGGCAAAGAGTTTTCAAAATTACCAGCTAAAATAAAAGCCGTATGTTCTTACAATGCAGTGCTCCTATATGACCCCAGTCGTCACTGACTCAGTTACAGTCATCATGTTGATCATAAATATCTGTTAAAACAAATGGCACTGGACACACTGAATATAGATGACAAGTCATGGGATATTCTTAGGAATTACATCTAGAACTAAGAGGTGCATAGGAATCACTGAGTCACATCACACAGTAATGAGTAGACAGCACATTGGCAAATACAACCCATCCTTTTCCAGATTTTAAACAGGGCCAATGCATGTGCATCACATGAGTTTGACTGGTCTGCCATCAAGTGGTGGAAAAACAAGAACATCTGGCAGCCTTACTGTAGGCGCCACCTGCTGGCTGTACCTGGTCGCCGCTGGTGAGACCCTTGTGCATGACGTGGTAGAGGTGCACCAAGAAATCACTGCTGGGCAGCACATCCTGGTGCCTGGTCATCATCTCACAGATCAGCTTGTAGGCCTGCAGCTTGCCGGCCTTGTACTCAGCTGGCAACATGGTGGCCTGTGGGGGAAAGAGAGAGGCTGAGGTCAGTATTATTACGAGAAGTTGAAGACTCTGACATGTTTAACATCTATTATGCTGCAGGGGTGTTTGGAGAAAAGGATCGATTTTGTCCATTTCTTTTGTTCATGTGGTGGAAACTTGTCAGCACCGGAGTTGCACCCAATTTAGCGAGCACATTCACCGTTCTCCATCAATGAGGCAAACTACACATTCTGAGTTCGACTTTAATATGCAAGTATCTTTTTCTTTTGCTGAAATAGTACGATTAGATACATTCATTTACATGTGTTTAGTCCCTGTGTCTGTTGCTGCTAAAGCTAATCATTCAGTCCTGATTACTTACCATGGTGCTGCAGGGAAATATAATCCAATTGCTTCCTGAGCATTAGAGGATTCTCCCTGGGAAACACCTATCAGATATTGCTGACAACAGCTGATGTAAATAACACATCGATGAACATATTGATGAACTTGATTCATGATTATTTTGACAATGGACCTGACAATGGATCTGGCTATCAGGTGCAAAAATAAATTCTTTTCTGAAAATTGAAATTTCTTTTCTTTTCTAAATTCTTTATCCTGCATGCTGTATACCTACTAAACAATAACACATTTTCAATCTAAACCTGAGTTCCTTAGTTGCTTGTTGTTCCACATTTTCAATTTTATGCATAAAAGTATTTATTCATTGTGACTTTTGCTTTCTGAATGTTGTCTACTGTGTTGTTACCCTGAAGAGCCAGGAGGCCAACATTCGAAGTGGAGGGATGAAGACAGGCTGGGGAGGAGAAGACTGGTTGTCCACACTAATCCCAAGATTGTCCCGGATCTGTAAGCACAAGTTCACTTTCAGTCAATAAACATAACCACCATACATAATCTTTGTAAGCATCTGTGTGTGAGAAAGTACAGGATTAAGTTTATATGATTTTATATTTATATTATCTGTTCTAAAATGCTCGATCCATTTACACTGATACTGTTAACTACTACTAAAATAAACAGGCACTATTTCATCAACATTATAAGTTCTTCAAAACACCCATGTTTTATATGGAAAGAAGGAAGAAAACACATTAGGCATTGCATATTTAAATATGCCATCTATGCATGATATGTGGGTGGTTTTTGCCTCTCCACCATACCTTTGCCAGCTTGTGCCAAAGCTCATAAAGATAGGAGAAGACCTTGGCATGGATTTTGGGGCAGCGGATGCTGTTGACATCTCCCAGGATACCCAAAATCCTCCTCCACAGGACGAAGGCTGAGTCAGCATGCCAACCAGTAAGGGTCCCACCCGCAATGATGCTGACATCATCAGCCAGACACTCACTACTATCTGTATGGTCAGAAAGAGAGTCGGGTGTGGTTCGGGTTAGAGAAAAATTATTTGCTAACACCTATATTTGTAGCTGCTGGTACCTAATGCAAAGTAAACCAAATTTAATCTTACAGAGGATATGGGATTCAGTCAATAAATGCAGAACATCTTATATAAAAAGCTATCTAAAGTTTGAGACTTGTCTGTTCTACACCGTCAAAGCCATCCTGTCATTGTTTGAGCAGTTGTTGACCAAATCCTTACTCTCCCTGTGCTTTTTCCCCAAATGCATCCAAGCACCAAGATCTTTGTCTACTGTAACTGATCAAAGCACTAAAACACTTTTGGGGAAACAGGCACAAGTCACATGCATCATCCAAATGAACTCAGGTTGAATTGTGGGAGGACAGTGCCACCTAGTGAGCAGCAGACGAACGATGGGGAGTAGAGGGGGTTGAAGCCTTGCAAAGACAAGGAAATGGATCGCGAGTGAAGCAGATCTGAGGTCATTAGTAAATGGAAGATTTTTCCACTGTTTGAGCAAAATGTTGTGTAAAAGTAATTTCATATAATCAGTCGAGTAATTGAACAGGATCTGCCATCTGGGAGAATGAACAACAACAAAAAACAGAAACAACTCAAACATAGATAAGTGTAATGTAAGCAAAGGAAGTTATGGTAAGGCTGAAAAATAAAGAGCATGGATAGTCAATGGTAACTGAGGACTCTTTGGTCTGTATGATGAGTAGCAGCTGAGGAGCAGTACCCAAGTGGTGTGGCATGTGTAAGACAGACTGATGCATGGTGTCGTCCAGGGGGCAGTCCCGTGGGCACTCTGTGTGCACCAGCAGGGCTGGTGAGGCGGGCGGGTTCTGGGGGTAGTGGTTGTGGTTTTGGTAGGACGGGGGTGCAGAGTGGGGAGGGAGGGCACACTCAGGACCTAAAAACGACAGGGGGAAAGGGATAAAATTGGGATTGAGGAAGGGAGCATGGGACAAAGGAAGAGTGAAAACTTCACGATGATCACAATGTAGGACACCACAGACAGAAGTTCACGTACAAGGGTGGGAGGGGCAAAGTGGTCACAACAATCTCTCCATCAATAATGATGGGAGGGGGCAAACTAGAAGCTGAAGGGTTTAAAGCTGAGGGAACATCTTGATTATTTTCACATGAAAATAAAAATACCTGCCACTAATAAATATTACAATTCTGTGTAAATTAAAAGGGAGACCAGAGGTCAATTTCCCTCCACAAAATTCACAATGCACAAACACACAAGCGGTCAGCAGCTTTAAAAGATTAAATGGCTTAGCCAGAGAGGTACCGTAGCAGATACTGAGAAGCAGGTCAAGTTTCCTTACTGGGTCACTCTACCCAGCTAGTAACTAATCCATCAAGAGTGAGGTTATAGGAAGCACCAAAACCCCAGATGGGACACACCACAGATGAACCTGTAGAATTCCTGAATGTTTACAAAAGATTGCTCTGTGAGATCTTTTTTGCTTTTTTTATGAATAAGACAATATCCACTGTCTTTACTGAAAACAATTATTCACTGAACCTGTTAAAAAAGCCAGAGAAAAGACACTACCTACATTTATATTCTCATTGTCCAATTAAGTCTAATTGGCCTCAACAGCTTCTACATTTCATCTCCTTTGTCAGTTTTATCAGCTGTACAAGGTGAGAAGCTTATCTAGGATTATTTTATATTAATTCACAACAGGGCTAAAGTCTACAGATCTATTGCTAACCCCATATTAAATGTGGGGCAAATCACAGCACTATTAAAGTCCTATATTAATGTCATGGTCAGCCTCTGTACACAGAAGTGTGCCTGTATTATTTCAAAGAGATTATAGTTGAAAAAATAATTCACTGACATCTGGAATAAATACAAGGTTAAAATTTTCAGTTTTAAGTGCTCAGGGTGAGTTCTTATCATTTCCGATACCTGCTAGAGCCTCATTGTGGCTGAGCAGCAGACTTCCCTGGCTCTGGGGGTCAGTTGTCACGTCCATGTGGGCCGACTGTGTGGACTGAGTATCAGCTTCCTCATCAAAGGCCTGCCAGGTAACCTCAGCATCGTTGAGGTAGCCGTTGGACGTCTCACTGCTTATACTCTCACCTAGGTAGGGTGGGTGAATGAGGGAGATAAAGGAGTGTAAGAAGTTTAATACAGAGAAGTATGACATATAAGGTGCTGGCTGTGTAAGGAAAACTTTTAAAAACAGAGATTCTTCATGTCGAACATTTTAAAACACAGCTACACAGATATCATGGACATGATCATTTTAAAGAAATAATTTGTGATGCAATGTCTAACTTTTCTCTCTGAGCTTGGGTCTTGTGTGGTTTGTGTGTCCCTCAGCGTTGCACTCTGTCTCATGTGGACTGCTGCTCCGCCGGATGAGGATCTAGGAATACAGAAACAAACATTAAAGAATAGACATTTGTCTGGGCAAATCTTATTTAATTTCTTTGACATAATCCTATAATACAAGATGATTCTTCTCACCACTGGTGGTTCATTGCTTTCTCTCCTCCCCTCAGACGTCCTGGTATCAGAGCCGCAGGAAGTAGGGGAGTACTCTCTCTTCTGGGCTGAAGTGCAACAGGGGATATTACAAATAGGCAGATAAACCAGAATTAAATTATCTTAAAAGCTTTTATCGCTGTACTGCTACGTTTATGTCCTTGAGTTTAATTGGACTGGCAAAAATATTTCTAGGGTTCCTTTTTAACATCCGGCCTGGCTGAGTAGATGAAAATTGCTTTTCAAGGCTAACTCTGGCTCATTTACAATTCTATTTTTCCTGTTGATCAATGAGCATTGTGCCTGTCAAATAAACTAATGCAAAATATAAATTACATAAAAAGGCATCAAAATCCATGACACCCTAGATGCCAGGTTTCCCCACATAATCTTTATAGGTGGTAAACATGAATAAAAATGAAATGCAGAGATCCATACTAAATATTTAATTTCACAGATATTAGCTTTCAGCAGATGTCACATCGACATATATTTCAAAATGTACAATTTTGCAATATGTATCCATCAAAGGATTGCCTCATATTCCAGACCCAATGTCTAATACTATTCCACCGCCACTAACTATGGCCTACACACCAATAATATCTGACCCAGTGTCAACAACAAATAAAAGGCTCAACAAAGATAGACTATTAAATTGGATTTCACTAATTGTAACAGGTGTAATTAATAAAATGGCAACTCAACTGGCAAATTACTTTTTCCTTTTTTGAATAACCTGATGGCTTACATGTAGCTTAGCTAAATCTCTTTTTTATACAACCCCAATGTGTGTCATTTCAGTCCAGATCAGAAGTGAAATGTGGGGAATTAGAAAAAGTTTGTATATACCTGGCAAAGTGTCAGACAGCTGCTGGGTGATGTCTGAGGTGCTACTGCTACGTGGCAGAGGGCTATCCCCGCCTCCCAGCTCCTCCTCTCCCCCACATTCTGACAGCTGACACTCCTCCACATCTGACAGCCAGGAGAAACGAAGACAGATTGTTAGGCAGGGCCACAAGACCAAACAAAAACTGTAACACAGACCTTCACATGGAAACACGCCAAGATATGTCATTTGTTATCTTTAGGGACTTGAAGTAAAAGAATACGTAAAGAACTTACAGAGTCATGAGAACAGTGGAGAGAAATTAGGACATGCACACATGCAGACGTATTCTTGTTATAGATGGTATTCCCACACATTTTTCAGTAAGTGAGAACAAGACAATCTTAAGTTCCTGTTACACATAAACCTCTCTGCTCCAAAACAATGTCACAACACTCACAGAAACTGGCGGCATATGACAGATTATGATTGATAGATGGAAAGGCAGGGTGGAGGTCACAAACACACAAACACAAGCAGCTCTCAGAATACACTTTACCTGAGAGTCTGTGAGAGCAAGCAGAGTTACCAGAAGAGATACCAGGCAAGAAAGAGCTCACAGTGTGGAGCAGCATAGGAACGCTTTTAGTAGTGGGCAAAGCCTCGTATAGATGAACACAGTTGCTGATGGACTGGCTTCGCTTAGCTTCCATCAGGGAAAAAGAAAGAAGAGAAAAAAAAGAAAGATGGAAACAGAAAAGAGTTACAGGGAAGAAGACAGTATTCAATAACAGCAAAGTACAGAGTGCTACGAAGGCGCTTCAGTTAATAAAAACATTCCTGATCAGGAAAACAGAGTAAATCAAGTGCAGCATAACCAGAGCTTGACCTTAACATGGTCAAATTGGCATTGGTTGAAATCTGAATATAAGACAAAAATTCCAGAAAAACAACAACAACTATGAGAAAGAATTGTAAATATGATTTGAACCAGAAGAAAACCATTTGATTAAAGTATTTGTGTAAAATGCAGCATCACATTGACATTTGTTTAGACTAAAGCCTGACTGATTACAGACACTGGTATTGATGTCTGAGAGTTTTATAAGAAGAAGAAACAACTTTATATATGTAGCGTCCTTTAAAACAATGTTACAAAGTGCTTTTCATAGAAAAAACAAAATTAAAACAAATTATCACTATTAAATAAAACACCCCAAATACAATAAAATAACATATAAATACTAAACAGTAATAAATGTAGGTAGTTTGAAGTTTCATGGAACAGATGTTAGTCATAACATTTCGTTCCCTTTCAGTCGAGTCACTTGATACAACACATGTATTCACACCCCGCAGAGCAGCCACTGAACCGGAGTGAAACCGTAGGAAGGAAGGTCCATAATAGAGCACTAAAAAGGGTATAAAGAGTATATTTCGGTCCTGACACCAAAGTGCTGGGTGCAGATGAACAGATTAAGCTGCCAGGGCCATGCTGCCAGCAGACTGATTATGTCGGCATACCATGACTTCGCACAATCCCCAGAACAGGCTGTATCATGTCCACTGGGGTAAATGCATACAGGAGCGAGATGGGCCACGGGTGCGCTAGCGTACCTATTCCCAGAGGCACTTTGTAGTCCATTATGGAAAATAATAGGGGGCAGTTGGTATTTGCTCGCTATCAGAGCCCAACCATCCAGACAGACTAAAATGTGAACGCCCCTCTCCCGAAGATGAGCGGTGAAGGTGCAGGGGGCAAGTGACAGGTCGAACGGCAGCACCAGGTGTTCGTAGACTGTGCCTTCGAATGTAAACACTAGAAACTGCCTGTGGTCTGGGTGTACCACTACATGAAAGTAAGTGTCTGTGAGATCGATTGCTGCAAACAAGTCCCCCAAGCCAATCGTGTTCAGGAGCTGCCTGGGTGATAGCATTTTGAACATGCAAGTTCATCTGTTTAACAATCTCAGGTCTAGAATGGGACAAAACTCCTGCCCCTTTCTTCGGAACAACGAAATTAACAACTGTACCAACTTTTGTTCACCTTTGAAGCGGGAATCACTTTCTCTCTTGTTTAACTGAGTGTTTATTTCCTGCCTCAGCACTGTGGCTGCCTTGTCCCCTACAACTGCGCTTATTATGGAGAGGAGGAAAGGGAGTGGTCTGACCTGGAACTGTAACTGGTAACCCATGGCAACTCTGCACAGCTGGACATGGGGATAATGTAATCCATGGCATTTCCGACCTCACTGAGAAGAGGCACCAGCAGACCGTCGGGGGGCATCAGTGTCCCAAACTCCACCAGACATATGGCTTGGTATGTATGAAGCATGGTGAGCTGAGATGTGGAGAACCTGCACTGCCCGGATAGGAGGGCTGTAGGACCGCCCACACCATGGTTGTGGAACAGAGTAGCCCAGATGCCAGCGGGAACTTCGATCAAAAGTTCCTTGCCGTCAGACTTTCTCCACAAACTTGACCTGCCTCTCCAGGGCTGAACGGCGAAGGCTTGGTGTTCATTCCACGACACAAAGTTTGTGGACCTCGTAGCCACACAACAAGTGAGCCAGCCAGGTGTCTATGGGCCACTAAGCTAACTTTAATGAGGTGAAGAGCATAAGAACAGAGGTATCTTCAACCAGGCCACAAGAGGGAATGATATCCCATAATACATATGCTGTGCTGGGTAAATCGACTGAAAGGTTACTACTGAGAGCTCTCTGGTGGACAAGTTATATGATGGAGACACTGTTACTGAAAGACCTCAAACATATGGTCTATATCTTTGGAATTTCTGTAGTACAGTTTCTTGCTGCTTATTGCCCAACATATATGCCAATACCGATATATCTTCAAAGGTAATATTGGCCGATATATTGGTCCGGCCATCTGATTTATTGGTGAGATTCAACTGACATAAAACTGATGCACTTAAAAATGACCTCATACGGCACCTCGAGTAAACTTTAGTTTGTCACTTGTCACTCTTGATAATCTTGAAATTGTCACAAAAAAAATATGAATTAACCAAAAACCCTGTTTAAAG
Source organism: Micropterus salmoides (assembly GCF_014851395.1). Classification (NCBI taxonomy): domain Eukaryota; kingdom Metazoa; phylum Chordata; class Actinopteri; order Centrarchiformes; family Centrarchidae; genus Micropterus; species Micropterus salmoides. The sequence goes on along the minus strand of NW_024041039.1, from coordinate 22,542,552 downwards.
ATGTGCCGCTTTTGTTTCTTAGACTAGTGTATTGCGTTCTTATGTATTTAGAAAAGGAAAATGAGATGATTTTGTCTAGGATCCCCAATCTAAATGGTGCACCAAAACCAAGTAAATTTTCATTTCCATCTTATTTCCATCTAACACCATCTTATGATATTACAATTTAAACAAATTAGTAAAAGGTATACCTGATACCTTGTTCAACTGGGTTGTTGTAGAAACTTAATGAATACCATAATGAAATATCCAGCCCTTTTCTCCATTATCAAGACTATCGCAGAACAATATTAGTTTGTATTTGCATGCTCAAGTACAACCAAGTTTTGACAGTTGTCAATGCTGAGGCATTGCTTTTGTGTGTGGATAGCACTTCAGGCTTAATCTCAAAGAGAGCAATGAAAGAGGACAGTTACGTTCTCTGCTTGCAGTACACTTTAATTATGCCTTTCAGTGAGAGAGATACATTGTCTCTGCTACAGCCTGCCACTGCTTCCCATTTATGCATATTAATGAGCATTAATTACACTCTTAATGAAACTATCAAAAACTGCCGTGCAATTGATGTGTGGGCCTTCTCTTGAGGAGTTGGGAGGAGGGCTGTCGAGCCTTTGAAGATCAATGTGGGAGAAATCCAATTAGGCCAAAGAAAGGGAAGGGAATTTGAAGCGGTAGTGTTTAATGTCCGTCTTTGCTTGTACGCAGACACAAATAAACAGAATGGGTGCATTAACATGCACACGAGACACATAATAGATGCAGCACACAGACACACACCCCTTCTAAGACTTCATCCTTCAGGCACAAATACATCTGCTCCTAGCTCGACAAGCTCGTCATTTTAGTACGTTAGTGGTAATTGGGGGGGCGGAAGGCCAGGCAACGAAAAGGGATCGTCTCTGTCTTTTATCCTCCACATTAAGATTCTGTCTAGACAAAATTAAGACAAGCAAGACAGGCACTGCAGCTAGTTACTACTCTACTGCCTTCCAGCTCAACTTATAATTAGCCTGCCACATTCCTATCAGATAAGGGGTGTTTGCGGTGTCTGAACTGAGCTAATGACAATGAGTGTCCAAAGCTGGCCTTTGACATGCTGTCGGGTGGATTGTGCCTGCAATCGAGCTGACATGGAAACATGTTGACATTGGCCAGTGACATGTGAGGGGAACAATGGGGGCCATCTGTTGGCCTCTTTGTCTTTGGTGTTGGGCCTTTCAACGACACCTGGGCTAACATACACATGGACCTGTCTGAAGGCTTTCATATGCAGTCAATAAGCCTGATAAATCCTGTGGTTTGAGGTCGGGCTCCAGAAGCTTATCAGTAATGTGTTGCTGTGTTGCAAACAAAGCCCGGAGATTATTATAGCATGGATATACAAACATTTACATTTATTCATTTAGCTGACACTTTCATCCAAAGCAACTTACAATTGCTATACATGTCAGAGGTCTGGGTTAAGTGTCTTGCTCAGGTGAACCCGGGTCTCCCACACCAAAGGCAGGCATCTTATCCATTGCGCCATCACCCCCCTTGTATAAAAGTCAGTATTATACAAGGATTATAAAAAGTTCATACCAGAGGCCTTCTGTCGGACATTATTACGGGCTGTCTCTACACCTGGAGCTCCCGACGTAGTAGCGGAGCGAATCCTCATGGGCTCCTGAACTCCAATCTGCTCCCCCTGGTTCCTCCAACTCAGTGAGAAGGAACGTGCCACTGCTGCTGCCTTCTGGGAGTCCTGGAAAACTCCTGATATACAGAGAACAACACTGGCTTATAGAATATTTATGGTATTTTAGACCTTAAAAAACTTGTCATTTGACTATAACAATATACAGACTAATGGCTTGGCTGTCAATAATTGCCTGATTGCCCATATCCTTAAACTTGCATGTACTGTGGGTGTTATCTGAACTAGCTCATTGTCAAGTAAGTGAACAGGCTCCAATGTGTAGTATCTGAACATTTCTGACTTTGGGACCAGTGGTACTATCAAAAAAGACACAGGCTGATGGATGGAAGTTGGGGAGTTAATACGTCACAGAGAAACAGAAAAAAATCCACGTCTTCTCATTTGAAAAGCTGGAAAAAGAGAATGTTCAGCTTTGTGAAAATATACTTGTTGATAAATAAACAGTATTAAATAATAAACAGTTTTAAACTGCTACACACATCTGAGCAAGGGATCATGATGTACAGATTATGTTCACAAATCTATGCAAGTGAGGTTCAGTGCAATTAGTGTGAGCTCAGACATTTAAAGGCTTCACAAATGTTATTTTGACCAACTCAGGTTCTTTTGGTGGAAGCTTTGTAATAACTGAATAACTGTAACAAGGGAGTAACTGATCAACAGAAATTACTTATTCATGTGAAAGACAACTAACCATCCTAAAGTAAAATGTAGGAAAAATAAGGCTCCACTGTAAAGTAATCAGAATAAGATTTCCAAAAGTCAGTTTCAAACATTTTTTTATCTTTTCTTTCCAAATTTTAGCTAACCCAATTCCCATATTTTCCCCCATTTCTCCCCCTCACCACGTCCTCTCTGCTTCTTCTCCTTCTGTTCGCTGAGTTTATCCAGAGGCAGGTTGGCCATGTCCAGGCCATAAACAGAGCGTGCCAGCACAGCTGTCAGCGAATCCATGATGCTGGCCCACTCTGTCACCAGCTCCTCCCAGCAGGTAAGAGAGGACAGCACTGCCAGCAGCTCGTCCCATAGCTCCCGGGAGATAAATACACACAGGTTGGCTCGCACCCACGCCACAATGATGGTCTGAACGCCAGATGAGACAAGGAAAGACGGATTAGAATTGACAGACAGGATTGCAGCTATGACTTCCAGCCCATGATCAGAGGTGACATCAGAATTCTCACACTGATACATCTAATTTGGTATAGTGTCTCTTTGACTTTTTGTTTACAACCAATCCACCCAAGACACCCATACCCAGTACATACAGGCTCCTGAGAAATAAACTGTGGTGGTTACTCATAAAGTAATTACAGTGTACTACTGTAAAAGTATACTGAGCCATGATGACATATCCACACTCTCTCCCTCCTCCTTTTTCTCATATGAATACAATACCGTATATCAGTATCAATGTAAAATCTAAGCATCCAAATACACACCCTAAAGAGTATAGCTGCTAAACTTTCAGCAAAGCTGTCTTTTCTTTGGTTTTCCTGTGGCCTCTTCATCACTGCCTCAGTTATCCTCAGCAGGACCTGCAGCATCTGCTCCCTGCGGTAAATCACAACAACAGGAAAAAGGTAAAGTGATGAAGTGATAAAGAATCATAAAAAGATGACATTTGAGAGTCATGAAGGGATAACTCACAAAAACTGAAAAAACAAACAATGAAACAAAAACAACAACTTCCATGTGTGTTTGAATATTTCACTGACCACGTCTGTGTATTCATTGTGTGCTCCATGATCATGTGCCGGTAGATGCTTAGAACACCCTTGCACACCTCAACCTGGTTATCCAGAAGTTTAGGTACATCCTGGCATGGCTCCAACAGAAAGACATTGGATGAGTTGGTCAGGAACACCTACACACACAAGTGCACAAAGACACAGTGAGGTTGAGCAAACAGCAAAAGACTTAAACAAAGTAAGTAAGACAATAGTAAAAATAGACAAACTGCATACATAAGTATTGAGCTCTCAGGATACAAACACACCGCAGAACATAGAGACAGACCTGTAGTGTGGGCTGGATACCAGCCTTGATATTCCTGTTCTGGTCCTCAGTGAGAAAGCCCCGACTGATGGCGCTGCTGAATGAGTAAGTCCTCCCCCAGCTGGACGACCGTTTGTGGCCGTGACTCTCTATCATCTGGTAGAAGACAAAGCAAGCCAGTTTACTGGTTAGTAGACATAAGCTGAGATATTAAGACAGATGATATACACTTAAAATACCTTGCATGTTTGTTAAGAAATACATCCCGTGGTCTTAACTTGTTTATCTATGCTGTTTTGAGACGTGAGTATGTAATGTAATTCTATAATTTCTGTCAAACTGAAGTTAAAATCACACACATTTAACAAATACATTTAAAATGTATTTCTAACTGCTAAAAAAGTAAAATTGCTGATGTGTGCTGATCAGTTAACCAGTCACATGATTTACAAGAGACTTCCTTTTATATGATATTAATATGCTTGTAACATCAAAACTAGGCTTGTCCATAGGTGTGCACATAATATGTATTATTTAAAGAAATATATAAGCTGTACTACCAATCATTTTGACCTTTTAGTATATAATAATCAATCACAAGATTAGAATACTTATGCGTATGCTAGGAAAATATATTTTAATTGGCTGTTTGTATCAAGGGTTTCACCTGTGCGTGCATGCTGTTAGTCTCTGTGGTGAGTTTCTGTTCAGAGCTGTCATCCATGTCATCTGCCTGGGTAGTGTCAGGCTCTGTCATGAAGCCTGGCTTCTCCTGCAGGATCCACTTCCTGTACACTTTGATCACCTTCCTGGTTGCTGATGCCTCGCAGGACGGCAGCAGGAAAGCCTTAGGAGGGAAAATAGTGGACTTTTTATTTAAACTATTACACTATTATGAATGGTTTTAAAAAGGTAGCCTAGTAGCAGGAGGGATCTTTAAGTTATGTTAACAAACAGCCAGCAGAGGGCAACATAGTACATGTTATCACATTCTCACCATTCAGTCTGCATTCTAATCATGATCCAAAATGAAAACTATACAATAACTGCAATGTAATTAATATTTATAACCTCATATAATAAGATACTGCTTGGTGACTCCACTGTACCTGGTGGAAGACCTCATTGACAAAATTCACATTGTCCCTGGTGGAAAGCAGGATGCCCTGGACCATGTCATAGACATAGCGGTGCTCCTCCTCAATGCTACACAAACTGGAATCGCTGGGCCGCCGATCTGACAGCGTGCTGCTGTTGGAGTGGCTCTTCTCAGGCTCCCCCGTTGGCCCGTTTGTATCCCCATCTGATGTCTTATCCTTCTCCTGGCTGCTACTGCCTGCAGTGACAGTCTGGGCGCCACAGAGACACAATGAGAAACCTTTAGTATGCTACAGGGTTGCCTCTGCACAGTTAAGTAATTGGTTTCTCAAGTCTCATTGACTAGTATACATACGTATTTGTGCGAAGGTAGAAATGTGTCTACTGTTAGAGATTTAGCAATACTGTTTCAACTGCAGGCGCTTTCCATCCCTCACTGTCTCTGCTATATACATTTGGGGAAGGCTATGTAGGAAATCAGGAATGGATTCTCGTGTGATCTTGCGAATCCAGCTGCCACGCCAGATAACGTGATTTGGGCAGCAAGAATGTTCACCACATTCTCATGTAAAGTGAGAGTGACAGTAGGTGGCAGTAATACGCTTCTAAGCTGGCTGCCACAGAAGAAGAGAATGACAAGAAAACATGGCGGAGAGTGAAATTGTGAATACTGTATGGAAGTTCCAGATAATCATCAAATGTGATAAAGTACGATATGGTAATTTAAACCATTTAATTGAATTTACAGACCAATTACTGTATTGTGATATGTACCATTATTGCGTTATACAATCACATACACCGTGACAGAAGATTTTGGCCATATCACTCACCCTTACCCACTTGTGTAATTGTGTGTTATTTGACTTTGGAGGCTGACTTGTGTTTGTGCTTGAAAAATATTTAAGAATAAAAATCTATTTTTGTGATAAAGTATTCTAGATGTTTGCTACTGTCATAACATATATACACATACTGAATTAACAGTAGATCTTGAATTAATTTTACTGCAAAAAAAGTGTTTGCTAAAGAATATAATATTTCTACAAGCTTACAACTCCGGAAACACCATTAATCCTCCATCGAAGTATGAGAAATCAACAGAATGGTACTGTCATGCTCACCTGGATGAGTTTGGGAAGGACCTCGGTGCCATTCTTGACGCTCTGCGCCGCAGCAGCACTGCTGACGTACTTCTTCTCCAGGAAGAAGGTGACCAGCCAGGTGATAAAGGCCACACGGGGTGCCAGGTACTGGTCCCTGGTGCAGAAGGTGCTCTCATTGTTCCGCGTCACTGGCACATACAAGGGTTTTGGCCGGTGGTGGGGCAGGTCTAATTGAGCAATACAGAAGAGTAAAGGATGGCGACAGAGGGAGGGTTAAAAAATGACAAAAGGTGAAAAGTGCGAGAGAGAGAGAGAGCGAGAGAGAGCGCTCCAGATATCTTGCTGTGAGCTACGTTCAGAGTTTTCCAGCTGAATCAAAATGTGTTCACTCAACCATTAAACTCGGCAACCTAAAAAGCAGTATTTATACAATTATTATACTGCTTACTTGTAATACTTTCTGTTTTATAATCAGTTGTTTAGGGTCTCATATTACACCAGCACACATCATACACCATTTCCTAGTGTAAACAATAAATATTTGTTTGTGTAGTTTAACTTATATAGTTACTGCATAGTTGAAAACCCACATTTTAATGATAAGCAGTTTCACTAACTGAAAAGCTTCCACTCCACACAATTCACGGAGCCAAGAGGCATACCATGAATTAATAGCAAAGTAACCCCAAGTGTAATTCGGGGATATAAAATTTTTAAAAAGTAACTTACTGCTAAAGCTACTACCTGTTAAATATAAAGCGTTTCTTTATAAAGACAACTCACTCACTGATTTTGCACACAGCCCATGCTGTATTAGTCAATTTAGAGTGAATATTGTTAAATACGGTTCCTAAAATATTGTTTAAGTAGTGATTCTGCATGTAATGATCTAACAACAAAACGGTATAAACTAGGGCTGTAACAGTTCTGAAACCGATACCTTGTATCCCTCTTGGGTCTGCGATACGCTTCCCGGACTGTCTCATTAAGACAGTGTAACTGCGGAAAGTAGGTTATCTAGGTCATTTTCCACCTTAGTTTAGTGTTTATTTACTACTTGTATCTGCTCCTCTTCTCTTCTCCCCACACTCACACACACCTAGCCTGCACCTCTGGTCTCTGAAGGCAAAGACGCTGGCTTGCTCCGCCTCTTTCTGTCTCTCTCTGTATGTGTCTCTGCTGACTTTCTCCATCAGCAGTACGCTTGAAATAAAGTCACCGTGTTTAATAAACTTATCCGTGATTCAGTTTTCAAGTGCGCCGCTTGTGGGTCGAAACCAAAACTAGCGTTAATGAGTGACATCTGTACCTATACTTTGTAAATATTACTCCCTCGACCAATTTTATTGTCTTCAAACTGCGTGTGTCACATGACTATTTTGGTCCAGTCATGATTGAGTGATCATGCCTGCAACTTCAACTACATTAATTAACCCAAGTTGGAATATAATAATAATAATAATAATAATAATAATGCCCCCCCCAAATAACGGGACAAGACGGCAAGAATGAGTGCCTGCAGACCCAGAACTTAAGCAGACAAAACTGAGGTTTTACTACCCAAAACGCAACTATTGAGTTTAAGTACAGTGTGTGTACCTTTGCAGCAACATAATGCTCAATCTGAAAAGGCTTCAGCACAAAGACAAATATATATAGATATACTGTATGTCAGCTTACCTAATAAAGGTTTGTAGAGATTTGTAAGCTTGGTGAAGGAGGGAAATAAATGTGGAAGGTAGTACTTCTTGAACAGGCTGAAGAGAAACCTGAAGCCTGTGCCCTGGTTCTCTTTGTTCTTCCATTCTAAACTGGAAGCCTGACAGAAAGAGCACAAAGGCAGACAAGGTCAGGCTACAGGGAGAGGAGACGGTTCCAGCATCATTCAGACAGTGACAGTACATTGTCTGCAACACAATAGTTTGAAGGTTCCTCTAACAAAACGTATACAGAGGGAAATGGGTTGGGCTAGGTACACATAAGATCATGTGTACCTAGCTCCAACTTTACTAACTTAACAACACCAACTTTACACAACAGCTGACAATGTATTTTCATCTTACCGCTGTACAAGTCAGGGATAACAAACTACCTGAGCACTCACATAAACACCATGCCCATGAACACACAGCTGATGTATTTTTGCCATGATTACCAGTGTTTGTTCAGATTATTCTTGTTTTTTTAACACTGTTATGCACAGGAACCTTAAAGGAGATGCCTCCCACAAGGGTACTATAAAATTGAAACTGTTAAAAAAGATGAATTGAGTCATTTCAGTCAAATTACAGCCAATAAAGTCCTCAAAAGTAATTCCAACAAAAATTGGCAAAAAAGATAAATCAGGGTCATGTCTGCCCCATCAGCAACTACACATGGCAACTTAACCACTGATCAGTTAGAATCCCGTCCTCCATCTTACATGCAACCCCGCACTACAATATAACAACAAGGCCCTTTTTGGTTGTTCCACATGTCCAGCCTCAAATCTATAAGGGCGCCTGAACTTTGGAACAGCCGGCCTGAGGAAATTAGGCTAGCAGAATCTGTTTCATCTTTTAAATCCCTTCTAAAACACACACTTTTAGTAACAGGCTTTTATGCGACTCCCTATGTATGGCCAAGTCTGAAATCATTGAAAGGTCTTTGTATTTCCTGTGTTTATCTTGTATTACCCTTTATTCCTATTTTTCGGTACACACTTGTATGTAAACTTTTGTTATGTTCTTGATAGTATCTCTCTACTGGTGTGTTTTTAGTTGTATCTGTGTACCGCATATATTACCTTTACTACCTATTGCTACTCCTTTTTCATTTTCTGCATGTAAAAAACTCAAGTTTAATTTTTGGAAAAGTGCTATACAAATAAAGGTTAATAATAATGATAGTAGTAGTAGTCCTTTCCTAGTATTATTAGTTATTACCTGGACGACCATGTACTTGAGCAGGGTTTCAAGGATGTAACAGGTCTGGTCATCTGCAACCTTTTCTCCTACCACAGCTGGAACCAGCGGGGTAATCTCCTCAGGCACCACCTTGGCTGCTCAGATTGACAGATACAAAGACCTGAGTTACGTGAAGGAAAAATTGAGTGTATATATCAGTGCATATCAGTGTATACCAATATCAGTGTAGCTTGTTCCAGGACCCTAGTCACAACACAGGCTCAATGAACGTCAAAATCTATGTTTTCACACTTGTAGAAGCATTCATATTCACCATCAGGGGGGTTGGAAAAGGGGTTGTAAATAATGGTGTCAAGGGTGCAGGGCCCTCTTGAAGAGGGCACAGCAGGGAATCCTGGCACCAGACAAGCAAAGATAAGGAACTGCTCCTCAGCACAGTTGTCCCTCAGGGCCTGCAGCCACAGCAGGAAGAGACGGATCCCTTCACAGCGGATCTAGACAGGAGGAGATTGGACATATTAATGGATACACAAAAGAGACTAACTTTAACAATCTTGTTGACACAGAAATATGTGGAATCCTTCTTTAAAGCTAAATGTGACCCATTTTGTAGCCAGATTTTGACCGTTAACATTCACATTAGTGTTACGGTGCATCCTGCAGCTTGAAGGTGGTGATTTTTTATACCGTGTGGCATTGAAAACACCACTCACCTTGAATGAATTTCCAGTGTGTAGAAGCTTTTTCAGAATAGAACCTGGAAGAAAGAAAAAATTGTCAAACACTTTTGCAATCCCAACATTCAACAGAAGTCTCCTACACAACAAGCAGACACAACAAACAGCACAAAGCTGATAGGGAGGGGAGCCGCTTGTCATCACCACTGAGGCAAATTGACCTTGATGGGTGGTTCTGACAAACTATGGGGGAGAGTGGCAAGGCTTCACATTTTCCTGATGAAAATTAACATCAGTTGGCAGCGACATGCATTCACGAAGGCAATCTGGTTTCGCTGTAATCAAATGAGACTTTGCTCTGATTGCTAAATACCTTGCACGGAAGAGGTCTGTGTGAATTAGAACATACTCTACAGCCTGTACTGTTCTTGTGAGGTCCCTGTGGGCTGTGAAGAAATTCTGGCTAGTTCTTTTATGGATTTTAAGTTTAGGATTAGGGTTATGTTGGGGCAAAAGGTAAGCTACTCCAGAGGCAAGAGCGATTTGCTACCAGACATATTTAAGTGGCAGCCACAGAGAACTGAAGAAGTTTAGCAAAGCTGAAAACTGACATGTTTGCATGTGAGTGTGTGAGTTTATAAATGCGTTTGTCTGGTGCTTTTATAATAAGGTTAAATGAATAATATTTCTATGTTAGACACAAAAACGTGTAAAGAAATCCTTTCATAGGCCTTGGGCTCAGGGCAGAAAGATTTAGAAGCAAGCAGATTGAGGATAATAAAAGGTTTTCTTCAGCTTATAATGGTCTGTGTCAAATGTCTGTGACCTTGCAATCCACAGCTTAAAAGTACAAAACCACTACAAGTCATTCATGTCATTCCTGACCTACCTTAACCAACACAAGGAATTTGTCCCGGGGCACTGAAACAATTTCAGCAATGCTACTGGATGTAGAATCCAGAATGTGTGTGTAAAAATTATGTGAAAGAAAAAAATCTTGGCAATTCAATTAAAACTCAGGTATGGCGAGAAGCTATCCAGCCACGACCACACGTTCTTCAAAGCAAAGTACATAGTGACAGCACAGCATCTTGACCGGTGACACACGAACTGATGAGGGCCAAAGAGAATTCTATGCGAGTTCAGAAAAAAGGCCAAGAGGCAGCCTTAAACCGGTTATGATTTGTTGTCCAGTGACTGACAAAATGGTGCATTTGTCTGGGCCATTCAACCCCAGATGATATTTGGAATTACAAGCCTGAGGGGAAGGCCAATCTACAATGGCGATCTGGACCGTAGACTGTTTAGCTGCCAACGGCTGACAAACAACAGTTATAATAGGGGTTATCGTTTCTTGCAAGGGTTTTCCTTTCTTGTGTGGGACTGAAATCATGCCAGCATAATTCAATTACTTATTTGCATTTCAAATGAAGTGCTCATTTGCATTTATATTTCCATCCCCTTCTAAGACTAATTATTTTCTCTTCATTATGGAAGGCTTAGGCATAGTTGTGGTGACATTTTTGTCCTAAAGTGTATCTTAGAGGTTACAGGAGCTTAAGGAGGAAAGCCATGTACAATATATAAAACTTACCGTATAGTAACTGTCAGATGCATCAGAAAGAAATCTTAGCATTCATGGTAGTGCAGAGTATTTCATATGTATCACATACATACCTATGCTGTGAAACTGCCATCGGTTGTAGATTTTCTCAGGCAGAAGTTGTAGAATTTTCTAATGAAAAAATAAAAAACAAAACGTTAAGTTTAGTAAATGATTAGTTCAGAGTTTGGCACATTTCAGCAATAACAATAGAACAATGGTTGCATTTGGTTACACAGTAGGGCCTTTTTTCTGTCACAATTCACTTTGCTCTTTAAGCAAGAAACTAAGTACTGACCAGCTCCAGGCTCTACTGTGGAGAATATGTTTTCCTTTAAGCTGATCAACAGAAAGTGTATTAATGTCATGCAAAAATGTGAATGTTTTCTGGTTTTCTTAATCTTATGTGAATTCAATATTTTTGGTTTTGTTGGCTGGACAAAGCCAGACGTCCGAGGACTTAGACTTCACTTTGGATCTAGGGACTGGTGATGGATTTTTTAATTTTGCTGACATTTTATAAGCCAAACAATGAATTGATTGAGCAAGAATGGAAACAATTGTTAGTTACAGCCCTATCTTCTTAACTTGGGTGTAAAATAAAAGTGGGAGGAAACAACAACCGACTTTGTTTTGGTAAGTGGCACTGTTTTGCCAAAGCAGTAGAGGCTTAAGGAATGCAGTGTCCTTGCACTTTCCCTGCACTCGGCCTAGCATGTCTGCAGATCCCTGTAACACAGGAAAAATGTCATCACCTCCCCAACAACCGCTTTACAACTCAATTAGAGCGCCCTAACCTTTCAGCAGCCTATCATTATTCTTTAATGCAGCGACAGGTTAACTGGGTCCCTCTGGAGAGATGAAAAAAGAAGGCTGGGGGACTGCAGATGTGTGCACATGTGCATGCAGGGCTAGTTAATAGTCCGTGCACTGTGAGCAACTGATGCCCCAATGGCTCACTTCTCATCAAATCCTAATCACTGACCCAATAAGACTTCATGATTGCAATGGAGAGGTCAAGACACATAGGCAAGACAAGGATAGAAAAAATGTGCATGAAAAAGCTTCAGAGACTATAGAGTATCATTTTATGGCATGGGAAAAATTAAACAGCCAGTTGAAATATTTTGTAATCTCAAGGATTTTTTCTTTGTTGATATAATAATAAGGCTTATGTAGATAAAACAGCTTAATCAGAAAGTGAAGTTGATAACTTTGAGTGAATATAAATGTTAGGTGGCTTATAAAAAGAAATGTGTAATCTTCAAATGACATAACCAGTCATGATAAAGTGTTTTTGTTTGCTTGTTTCAGACAACTATAATTATCATTTCTTCTAAAGTCTTCGTATTACCACAACAGAATTGCTCTTACATATGATAAAAAAAAACAAAAACGTTGCCTTGTGCTACACCACTATGCTGAGAGCTGTGGTGGTCCAGAAGTCATCTCATGTTTTGAGTGTCTCAGTTTGTCAACAACTTCCCTTTTCTCCTTGTCATCCTCCATGTTTAACGTTCACTTCTTGTCCTCTGAGACTAAATCCCTGTCATTGTCAGTGACAGCAGAGATATTGAAAGACATCACTTAAAGGGGATGGTGGATGACTATCTGTGCTGTTCAGTTTCTCTCTGATCCACAGACGTGATGGTATGCGCGTACAGGCATGTGGCTGCACCTTGCTATTGATCCCGCATGGGATTATTACATCTCTGTACAGGCTCTGTACTGGCCTCCTTCACTCAGTCTCCTTGGGGCAGCAGACACATTATGCTAGGCGGTAACACAGCAGGGTAGCCTGCTTAAGCCTTTCCCTGTATGTGTGTGTGTGTGTGTGTGTGTGTGTGTGTGTGCGAGCAGATACAAAAACGCTGTCATTCTGTCTCCTTACAGAGCACCAGGATGGGAGAGTGGGAATGAGATGGAGAAGCTAGCTCAGAAAGACTCCCTGCAGAGCTGGAATGGAGGCTGCAACAATGAGGAATTTACTGGCTGATATGAGGCGAATGCAGAGTCTGCTGGAGTGAGGGTTGGGGGAGTTACTCTAATCTGCAGCCATACTCCAGCATAAAGATGGGGGCATTACTGTGGTACAACTACAGCCATAACACATTTACATGATCCGCACTTAGGTTTCCAGTCGCAAGGCCTGAACATGACACAGAATACACTTCTCCAAGAGGTGGTCTACAAGGGCTTTTTGACGGCAGCAGCAGACACGCAGTACTCTCAGTCATTTACATATTGTTTATTCGTTCATTTGATGCAACTCGGAGATGATTATACTATTTAAGGGCATTGAAATCTCTGAAAGACACAAAGACACTGGAGACAAAAAACACTACCCTATCAACATACAGCAAACCTACCAACACAAGATATGCGGTAGTCAGACAGCGACGAGTGTGTCAATCACATAACAAGACTTACATGGCAAAACACAGTTAATATGGCATTATGTGAGCATTATCTTTGCATTACATATTTTAGCCTACAAAGGAAATTAGACCCTAACACTAAAATCACTTGTTGGCCTGATGTACAGTGTGAGAAAAGATATCAATTACGTACCTGCTTTAAAATGGTTTGTAAGGTAAGTCCAAACAAGGATGCTTATTTACATGCTAACCAAATTTATTCCCTTGCCCTCATTATTTGTTGGTAAAGGTCTTGGCAAATTTAAGATGACAATGCATATCTCTTATGACCCTACATGTTAATGAAGTTTAAAACCCAAGGCACCTATCCGAGTTTCATTTAAGAATAATTTACCAAAATACACTTAACTATGAACAAAATGATTCATTCTCCTCTGAGGCCAGTGGGTGGCAGCAGCAGAGTGTGATAAAACTCCTCCTCAGGCTTTTTATCAGGTTTTTCCTCTTTGCTCTATGTGAAAGCCAAACTGCAGGAGGCTTCCTCTACAACCATTTTGAAAGGCACTTCTGGACAAAGAAAGAAAGCTAAATTGCATACCAACAAAGCCATAATTTTATAAAAATATGCATCCACAAAATATTCATAAATTAGTGCTCTTGTGTGGGACAAAAATTGTTATCCATACAAATATGTTAAAACATAGCCTCAACCGTCAATATTAATTTACTCAGCCTGTTCCATGTGCAGACCCAAACTACATTTAAGTACATTTGCTTATATACATTAACCAATAACCCCCTGCAGGTGAACTGTCTCAGTCATAATGACTGCATAAAAAAGAAAAGAGGGAAAGGGGAAAATTAACCTAGATAAATGGCTGGGTTAATTTTTTAGCAACACGTTCGCCAACATGTAGAAGAGAGTTTCAGTGATTCAACCTAAGTGCATCATGAGGAATATGATGCCATTACACCAGACAGAAAAAGATTGTTGATGAGTGTTTATGACACAGAGAAACACTGCGTCATTAATTACCTGCTAACTAATTATTCATAATTACCTACACAGTACTTAAATGAACATGAGTTACAATCAGTTGTTTGCAATGAGCTATGAGCTCCTTACCAGGTCTCATTTGTGGATGTTACATTTTCTGACTTAACTGGGTGAATGCAATTGTTTGGGATGTATACTTTTTTTTTAGAAATAGCAATATCTTGCTTTTAGGCTTTCTTATGTTCCCATTTTCTGTATTCCTCAGCTTGCTGTGTATGCTGGATCTGGTTTGGTTTCTGGTATTGACTGGTATTCTATTGTGATTTTCTGAAGTTATTTTGGGCTTGGATTTCAATTTCCTGAGATCATCTTGATCGTAGGTAAATCAGTCGAAAGCCTCTGACAGTCTGCAGTTTTCAAAAAGACAACAGCTTTACCTCTGTGCTGAATAAAAACAAGAGGTTAACTAAATATAATAAGCAGAATTACCCATTTAAGGCAACTCGGCAAGTCAAGTTTAAAATCTAGATGAGGGGCTTTAACAGAGGATGATAAGGGGAATTCACTATGCTGAGTCAGGTCCGGATGGCAGACGACAGGTCATGAAGAGGTCATGTCCTGGACAGAAAGTGGATATAGACAGACTTCCCTCCGAGTTTTGTTGGTCCCAGAGCTGTCTTTTAACCTGTCCCACAACCTTAGTGGCACCAGGATCGAACAGCTTTCAGACAGCAAGAGGTCACTTCCAGTCATTCGGAAGCATCAACAAACTGGACTCCCTCAAGGCCTGAGAGAGCTCAATCTGGCCTTACGACAGCATAAACAGTTTTCTGTTACAGAAAGTGGTCTCATCACACCATAGAGCTAGGACTGGGCAATAAAATGATAACGATAATTATTGAAATTTTTATTATAATAATGAATTTTCCTCAATATAAATGTAACAAATGTTCAATAAATGTTCAATTTAATTAATTTGACAAACAAATCTGCACTTAATTTTTCAATTAAGACTTTTTTTTTTCCATGAGGAAAAAGGATTGAAAAATATTTTCTTCATTTTACTGAAAAATATTTATTATAAGTGTTTTGAATGTTCTACCTCAGATTTGTTAAGTGATGCTTGATGCTCCTTAACGGTGGCTTTCTCTTTGCCACCATTTAGTTGTGTTAAGTTTGTGACTGGTCAGGTAGCAGGCAATCACTGTTGTATGCACAGTGTCTTCCATCCACCTCAGTGACAGTTCCTTGTAGCCCAGTATTGCCATAGGTCTCTCGTGGCCTCTTGCCCATCTCACACTAGCACTTGGTTTTTAACCCGGGAGATTCCACAGGATTATTTTGAAAACTGATTCTACTGATTCTCTATGCAGTTTCTGTGTCTGAATTCCTGCCCAGTTCATCCACTCTATGCTCGACCCACCTTCCGTCAAAAATAGACATGGCATGTATTATCCGCTTCTGGGACACGTTGTGGTGCATCAGCTAGAATCACAAGCATTTTATACAATGGCAGCGATCAGCTCCGGCAGCTGCGACACGGCCGCAACGCAGCCAGGCGGCACGGTGGTCCAGAAGATAGCACGGTGGTCCAGAAGATAGCACGGTGGTCCAGAAGATAGCACGGTGGTCCAGAAGATAGCACGGTAGTCCAGAAGATAGCATTGTGGCAGCAAGAAGGTCACAGGTTCAAACTCCAGTTGCCCCGGCCTTTCTGTGTGGAGTTTGCATGTTCTCCCCCGTGTTTCCCCCACCATCAAAAACATGTTTCTTCAGTCAGTGTCATTGACAGACACTTACATAGATCTGGAGTTGGTCCCCGTGCCCACTGCTCCCTTGAGGGATGGGTTAGTTTGAATGTTCCTTTGTCTTCATGAGGTACCCATTGCCAGGGATTTGGCAAACAAGCATGTCTGTATACAGGCGTTTTTAACTTACAATTACATGTCACAGCTTGATTACACACAGGACTTCACTGAACTAAAGAACAATTAGCAGCGCCGTTGATGATTTAGGTGTGTCACAGTAAAGGGGGTGAATACTGTGGCCAGGGCTCCAGACTAACATTTTTTAATCAGGAGCATTATAGCCCCTAACTGAAATTTTTTTTTTTTTTTTTTTAAACCTGTCCTGCCCAGCAGCTGGTATAGAGTATAATGACCTGGATACCATATTGTGCCAGACAGATTTTACTTTAACAAGAGAGTATTAAAATACTCCTTTGTCTGTTTTATTATTTATTTAATTATGTATTGATTTGTCACCGGGCCGGACAGGGGGGCAGACACGGGGATGGGGGGCACAAACAGACAGCACAGAGAAAGGACAACACCTGCAAGAGAAGGGGAAAGGGGGATGGAGGGTGGGACAACAGGGAAAAGCTGTGGGAAACCCAATTGCAGAAAGCAACGAAACCTGCAAGAGAACAGAGAGGGGGGCTTGGGGAGGAGAAAAACAACAACAAACAAACACAAACAAAAAAACAATAAAAATAATAATAATAGTAAAAGAAAACCAGCCGAACAGCAGCAATAAACAGCTGACATATTAATGACATATTAAGACAACTAAGAGAACAATGAAAACAAGAAACAGTCACACACACTAAATAAGCAACACAACACAGCCACGAGAGCTGGAATAATAATTAATTTAAATAAGTAACTGAAAGAAAGGCATCAGGAATAATTCTACCAGGGACAACCTAAGTTGTTTGTGTCTGTGTGTGTCTGTGTGCGTGTGGGTGAATGTGTCTGTATGTGTGTATGTACATGTGTGTGCGCATAAGCCTGTTAAAGAATGTAGTTGTTAGAGAGAGTGGGACGCCACGACTGTAACAGGCAGGCAAGAACCCCAGTAGCCAATAGGGGTGGAAGAAAGAAAAAGAATAAATCAAATCAAAAAAAAACAAAGACTCCCAGATGCACCGCGATGCAAACGCAGAAGACCCCGACCCAAATGCCAGTTGACAACGTAATGCCGACGGAACGCAAAAGAGGAAGAGCAGCGCCCGGACCGACCGCGTCGCAGACACAACATAGACCAGTGGCCTCCCCCATCCAGCATCCTAACTGAAAATTTAAGGGCACAGGCAGAAAATTTAGGGGCGCACACCTTAAAATCGACCTGCAAATTACTGCTATTACTGATAAATGCTTGAGTAATAAATACAGAAACTACAATGTGCCGTTTAATTTTAGTTACCAGTCACATTTCTATTGAATGGAGCTTAATAAATGCACATAAAATAATATAAGATATATTTATTATTCCCCCTGTCTTTATGTTTTAAGTTGCTGTTGTGCTTCATTAAGGTGTTTTGTTTAAACTGTGCAGTGACAGTTGCATCAGCCAACTTGGTTTTCCCTGCATGTTGTTGACCACATCTAGCGCAGCAGATAGAGCTCATTGTGTTGGTGTTTTTGTTAAATCTAAGCCATGTAAACTCCCTCAACCAGGGGCGGACTGGCACAATTATCAGGCCATGAATTTGACTCCATCCCAGGTCCACCTTGTTCAAGCAAACCATCTGTTGAGTAAACAGGTTCCAAACTAGGTATAGATTTGGTCATTATGTTCATCTGGAAAGAAAGTTTTCCACATTACAAAATACAAACATTTGGGACTGACCATTAAAGTAGCCTATCTGAACAGTTTTCAAGGTGGCTATGGCTATGGGTGCACCCTCAAAAACTACTGAGAAATAGCCTACACCAATCACAGCACAAATGTACAAGGCGAGTCCAAACGAGTACGCAGGCGGAGCGTTGCTCCATATATGGAAGGGCTTGAGAGACACACACACACACACACACACACACACACACACACACACACACACACACACACACACACACACACACACACACACACACACACACACACACACACACACACACACACACACGCTAAAACATGTGGCCAGCTGCGTGGATGTTCTTAACACCAACTTATTAACGGTCGCCAAAGTATATTTGCATTTACATTACATTTACTCATTTAGCTGACACTTTTATCCAAAGTGACTAACAATTGCTATATATGTCAGAGGTCGCACGGCTCTGGAGCTTTGGCAGAGAAACAGAGAGAGAAATGGAAACAGTGGATGCATAGATCCTCCTGCATGATATATTTAAAAAGAAGCTTTCTATATTATCACTGCCGGCTGGTCAATTAACAAAAGGCTCCCAAAGGCCAATATGCGACCATTTGGCCGCAATCTGGAGCCCTGACTGTGGCAATGCCGTATTTTCACATGAGATCAAACTACACATTTAAGAAAAGAACAAGGACCTTTTTCTGCGAGGATACTGATAGGTCAATACTGAATGGAGGTTACAAAAGGCATATGAATTTGTTGGTCAACTCTTGTTTTATGTCTTTAAAACAACTAAGCCTACAGTACAGCAATATTTTTTAAAAAGTGATTAAAATTTTTATTATAAGGGAGTTTTCTATCCAGCGTCTTCCGCAATGTTGTTGCATTCTCACAGAGATCAGGTCTCTCATCTCTGTCAGCTCTGGCGCAGTATCACAAGCTGCCATCGTGGATGCCTTCGTGGCAGCAGACACAAAGAGATCCTGGAAGGGAATGGTAATGGCTGCTGGTGGCGGTGGGGGTGGGGTACTCCAGCAGAGTTCAGGGGGAGGGACAAAAGATTACCCCCTCTAGATGTCCATTACTCAAACAGGCTCAGCATTGGGGATCATACACACTAACCCACAAAAAAGGGGTCACATACCTCATCATGACAACAAAGTAATCCCCACATAGCCAGCTCGAAACACACACACACACACACACACACACACACACACACACACACACACACACACACAGTGAGGACATGTACTGTATAGGTCAGCCAGATTTGAAGGCGAGGAGTAACTCAGGTGATGAAGAATGCAGGGAACAGTATTTCCCATGTGCCTGAGGAGATGAGGACATAACAGGCTTTCCAGTGAAATTCTTACACTGAATAAGAGGTGCAGCGATGTTGAGCTGTGTTGCTCTTCTTAACCTGTCATACAGCATTACAGTGCGCTACAAAGCACAGAGCCGCAAAATGGCTTTTGTCCCAGCCGTTATCCATCTTTAACCTACTCTACACACACCGCTCTGAGGCTTTTTGGACAAAGGCTGTTAGGCCTTATGTTTTTGGTTGGTTGACTTTACTGACTCAAACAAATGATGCACATTTACAAAAACCACTAAATTCAGCTTAAAGCTATACATAACTGTGCTTGTTGCAGGAAAGAAAATGATTAGGATGAACAATGCACTTGCCTCAAAAGATGGTATTAGTTCATCTTTTACCATATTTGTCATGTCCCTGAGTTATAATATAACATCTGCGATAACATGATACATATTAGTAGTGCATGTCTGCGAGCACAAATGTATCCATTGATATCGTATTCACGACCACATGTGATCCAACAGGCCTAATCTAATATGGCGTAAAGAGAAAGTCTGCACAGCGTAGCAGGACTCAGGATCAAAGCGCCCCTGTATCTGTCCTGTACACACCACTCAAAGCAAGCTTATCTTCTCAGTGCATCGGTAAAAGCACATGTTGTCACAGGCAGGGGCTAAAAGGGGACAAATGAGGGTTAAGCTGCTTTCAATGTTAGTTCTTTTTGAAAAGATGACTCCATAAATATGTATGGAGGCATGAATCCAGGCTTTATTTACAGGTTAGTGGACTGGATGTGTGCGGACAAACAGCGAGGGTGTCTTGGTGAGGACTGCAGAAAACTAGAGGGACGTCCAGTGAGTCTTTAAACAGATGGGGAGCACCAATCTTACTGAAATTTTTCATATTGAATATATATTAAAATATCTTCCAAACAGCAAGCTAAGAAGGCCACATATTATACATCTGAATAACATATATACACACTGAGTCTAAATTCTACAAAAGATTCCCAACCTGAATGAATATAAGCAGACAAACAAAATGCACTTCTACATAATGCATCACCCAGACAGAACCAAAACAGATGTAACGTGATGACATTAAAATAGATTCCAAGTTGTATTAGATATGCCTGACTAGCAAATTAGGAATCCATGGCTAAAGACAGACAATGTCACTATCTGGCCTGATGCTACTGTAACAAACAAATGAATTGTGAGTGAGCCTGAATCTAAGCTGGGATGATTTACTATGTGTTAGAACACCCCCAGACTGTGTTCACAGGTGATCTGAACAACTAGAACAAGGCATGTTGTTCAAAGAGGGACATACAACTTGACTCCCATTTTTTTTTATTTACTGCCATCCTCTCAGCCCGGCCCTGAGCAAATGTAACTGGAGAGCTGACTGTTTGTACTGGAAACTGGAGCTGCCTTTGGAGGTCAGGTGGGAAAACAGGGTAAGGGACTTTAACCTACATGTGCAACATAAGAGTGTTCAGAAAAACAGAGGGAGGAGCCATAGAGCCAACAATGTAATGTGCACACAGACATACCTCCTGTGATTTGCATACAAACCTACGTTTTAAAAAACAAGAAATGAACTGAAAGCTCTCACACAACCTTTCAAAAGGCTGGAAAATGATAGGGCGAAGTGTTCCTTTTCATTTGCAATCACCTCCAACTGATTTCTAGGCTATTAGAGGCAAATTCAGGAAGTAGCCACAGTTGCAGTATGGCACCATGGAAACTATGGTCCCACCCCAGAGTTCTGCAGTAAACATTTTGAGGCTGCAGCAACTATCAGTGGAAGACGAAAAATGACGGCGACAGCAACACAGTAAAAGACAGATGACTTACTTCAAAAATAAAGAGGATAGAGTCCAGCTCCTCCCTTTGAGATTTGTTCCCTGAAACACAAGGAAAGTACTTACAGTTTTGAACACATAACCCGGAGCTATACTGCAGTAGCCTGATCAATAATGTAAAAATAATACAGGTCATTTCGTGAACACTTATTCAGAGGAACATGTGTTTCCAATGAGAGCATACTCCCAGTGGGAATTCATCCCCTACCCCCAATATTGTTGGAGTCTGGCTCAGCACACAGTGTTTTACTGGATATATCCAGAAATTGCTTCTATGCTCATTGCTCTATAAATGTGGGGCAGAGGGAAATGAACCACTTACCACAGAGAGGAGGGAGAGGGTTAATTATTGAACCACCATCGAGAGTATTGGTCAACTAGTGAGTGTGCAGCTCACAAAAAGGAATAATAAAGTTTGGACTCACCTTTTTGTTTTAAGTTGCTTTCCAGTGTAATGAAATTTTCATAGAAGATAAAATAAATCTGAGAACAGTTGCTCTCGAAGAACGGCTTTAGTTCACTCTTGTCAATGATATCTGTGGAAAAAGGAGGAAACACTGTCAATGACATCATGAATGACTAAAAAGTGACTTACATGAAGATAAAACATTATACCGGGTTGTTAAGATGCACATTAAATCTGGATCTGGGCAAACAGAATTTGTCTAGGATGTTGGTAATCATAATATTGTGGTAGAGCTTTCATTTGTGTTTTCTTGATCCTAAAGGCTGCCTTACAGTTAAGGATACAATACAATATCCCAAACTCATTTAATTAAACAATAAATTATCCAACTTGATTTGTCATAATATCAGTTTTGCTCAAGATTTTCTTTTTCAGAATTTCTATGCTATGCTATATAAATTGTGTGTGTCAATGTGTCAAAGTACAGAAAGTTTAACAAAACGGCCACTACAAATCTTTTACTAACTTGTATAGAGAAACCAAAGTGCTTCTGAGCAGTGCTGTGAGTGTATTTCGTTCATTAAAAGCTGCTACCGTCTCTTTAAGTTGACTTGTTTCCCATTTTGCCAGATTGCTTCACTTCCTTACCCTGCGTAACTTCACCCACAACTCACCTGCAATCACTAGTGGATTGACAGGCTTCTTGGAGGTGTTGAGAAACAATATTGCCTCCCTATCAGATCATTTCACAAACGCTGAAAACGCGTAACAGATTTCTAAAACATCTGTTTTTTGTTGACAATGTGACAACGTATAAGAACATAATTCAAGACTCTATGTTCAAAGACAGATTTTTGAACTTGCATCAATGTGCTATTGAACTTGTGTTCAACTCGCTCTTTGAGATTATTCCGCACTCTGCTGCAGACCTATACATTGCTCCACAATATGCTGATTACCGCTGACTAGAGGGGTGTGTTACATTCCCAGGATTTCCAGCCAGCAGGACAATTCAGATTTTCCTCAGGTTTTCACCATTTAGGATGTTAGTTTCTCATCGCAGTTTGGATGAATTTGGGGATTATCTCTTGTGGTCTTTTCTAGAGATGGAGAGGGATGGTCTGGATTAAGGCCAGGCTGAGGTATGTAAATGGCTACACAAGTGCAGGCTGCAAAAGTTAATGAGGGAAATAGGTGTGTGTACAGTCACAAACAAACTGGTGCGGACAAATTCTTCAAGTAATGAACCCTTATTACTTGCCATACTTATACAACTGTGGTAATGAGACAGGCCTGGTCTGAATACTCAAATATAGGCCAGGAGGAGTCCTGGCACAGTAGCAGCAATTAAGGTTCACCTTCTGTTGCGATTCTCCCTCTACCACATGGCAAATTGGAAGACTACCAGAAGCAGTCCAGCTCATGGGGAGTACTGGAATTAAGTTGGGTGTGACTGCCCTGAGATTAAAGCAAAGATAATGAAGACGCATGATCGGAAGATCAAGTCAAAGGCCTCGCTACCTTCAATTTTTAGCCTTGGTGTAGGAAAAACCAGCAAGGCATCAGCTGGGGATCCCAGGTGGCCGACTGGCTCTTTGAAAGTTAAGAGGTCTAATACGAAAATAGGAGCTGGTGTCAGATGTGCCTTTAAAGCGATCAATAAATTCTGTTCTAACACTCACAGTTAACCAGAGACTAATTCTACAATGAAAAATGTAGGAATCAGATTGTTTCCACTCTGTCTTGCACACAAAAGAACATAGCCAATGCTTGGACTCGAATCTCTCAAAGAAGGCAACACTTCATTAAATGCTCCTTGCTCCTGGCATTAAGCTTATCACATCTGCTCTATTCACATTTAAGCACAAACACTGACACACACGAGTGCGCACACACACACACACACACACACACACACACACACACACACACATACACACACACCTTTATGGTGGGAGTAATGATCGTCCCTGCAGTGAATTAGTCTCACAGCCAGTAGAAAGTGCATACAGCAATCCTCTCCTCTGGCTGTGGATGTAGGCAAAGTCTGCTTGTCAGGGATGAAGTAACACTTCTTGCTGTTGCTAATATTTGATCTGACAAATATGCAATGCATACACCATTTATATGGTGTTTAGTTACAGAAACACTGAATATACAGATGTTGTCCCTCCACTACTGTTAACATTGGTTCCTTTGTGTTTATCTCATAGCTGCCAGCATCAGCTAACACAGCTGGCTTGTCTTCAGTATATGTTGCTGGAACGACAAACTGCTGTACCAAAAAAAATGTTCCTGAAATCCAGCAAAATCGGGAAAAAAGTGGAAGAGGAAAGGAGAGGATGATAAAATCCTTACTGAAACAAATTTTGGAGAGCCAGGGGGTCACTGTATGTATGTGTATTGTTGTTGAGGTAGCATGAGCTTGTTTTTATCATGCATGTCAGTTAGTGGGCTGCTATTCAGATTAAACAGGTTTGAGCCAAATCAGACCAGACTGCTTAATGCTTTCACATTAACCAAAATCCCTCAGACAACTGACAAAGAGTAGCTTCGGCCTGTGTTCTATAATTAGACCAGTACTTAAGTCTGTCTCTTTCCAAGGAAAATAATTTAAACAATCACAAAATACAATTTCTTAATATCAAACACGTCCAATTAGTACAAATAATATACCTTTATACATTCTAAATATAGAGAAAGAACAGAGAGGAAGTCTGTGTGATTATTATGCAAATTTAATTAGAATATTGTTGGGCACGTGAGGAGTTGATGGGGGGTGGGTCAATTTCATATCTCATGCGGCATGTCACAGGGCCATTATCTGGTGCTCTCCAGCCTTCAGACTCACTGCTCCTCATCTGCTCAAATGCTACTAACTAGCTACTGGACCATGACAGTGGGAAGGAGAGGGACATCAAGGGGAGAAAAGACCATTTTCAGAGAAGATCACAGGCCTTCTGACAGCAAGCAAGAATCTTAGGTGGACGCTAACCATCTTGGAAAAGGCTGACAAGACACTGACATTCAAACTCTAAAATTCAAGGGCTATCGGTAACAACCGATATCTGTCCAGGTTGCATACAGGGCTGGGCAACATGACCAAAAATTACGATAAAAACATTTCAAATCATTCGATATCGATAATTATCACGATAAATGTCAATCATTATTTCTTTCAAGTTTAAAGGCTGATTTCTTCCCCTGAGTGAAAATTGAAGGAGCAGATGGTTAATTGTGTGGATAAACTATTCTTTATGGTCAGAATGTGAAAAACACGTGGATCACTTAACATACAACGTAGAACATTTAAAAAATTATGATAAAATCTTTTTTCAAAAAATATGATTAGTAACTTAAGTTTTTCTGTCCCTTTTCTTCAACAAAATAAACACCTTAATAGATAATCGTTTGGGATTCTAATGAATTAAATCAAATATTTATTGACGATATACTGAACAACTGTTATTGAGGAAAATTATATTGCGATAATTATCATTATTGTTTTATTGCCCAGCCCTAGTTGCATAATGT
This sequence comes from Micropterus salmoides, assembly GCF_014851395.1. Lineage (NCBI taxonomy): Eukaryota > Metazoa > Chordata > Actinopteri > Centrarchiformes > Centrarchidae > Micropterus > Micropterus salmoides. The sequence goes on along the minus strand of NW_024041039.1, from coordinate 22,517,364 downwards.
AAAAGAGACAAAAATGAGCATTAATCCTCATGCATGAGCAAAGCCATCTGCTTACTAAATGTTGATACAGGCTATGTACAGGATAACGTTTGCCAACATCTCTAAAATCAAAATACATTCAAATTACAAATGTTTCAGAATTCTTGTTTGTCCATTGTATGCTAAAAAAAAATCATCCTCGCCATTAAATTTTAATTTCATGGGAGCTCAACTCCAGAATATGACAATTACAGTAGCACTGTTGATCTGAATACATTGGTCCCTTTGTTTATTACCTCTGATTCATCTGAGGAAGGTGCACTAGTTAAGGGTAATGTGGAAGCTACAACAACCATTACAAAGTTAATAAATTAAAGCCAGAATTCTGTATTAACTGTCTGTTAGTAAAGGCATACTGTGCTGGCGATGATCTACATGCTACAGTACAACTTTTCCTATTTCATTCCCCCTTCTCTCTGGTTTGGGTCTTACTTTGCGTAAAGGAAATGTTTGGTTGAAAGGATGAAGTTGTACAATGGTTGTCAGTAATATCCAGCAAGACTCTTCCCTCAGTGGACATTACTGACTTCTCAGGTAACAGCATGTTAACAGAAAGGGGAGGGAACCTGTTCTCTGGGCCCTGGGAATGCAGGGGACGACACTGTATCCTCTGACCCCATCAAGATAAATGTGTCCTTCAATTGACACCCCTCCGTCTGCAAGACTCTCATGTCACAGACAGGAAAACAGTGCTGGATAAACAGCAGCTGTAGAGAGTTGTGATCACACGGGCTGTTGTGGTGGGAGGAATCCTTGTGTCTTTACACTGGTGAAAGCAGCTGAATGAGCTGATAGCTCAGCTTTCTTGTTTTCAGAACCCCTCTGCTTGAAGAGGCAAAGTTAATGCCAACACTCCGGGATGTGCTTCATACATAATAGCTCTTCTTGTAGAAGGGAGAGTGTTGAAGAACTAATAAAAGCGAAAAGAGATGGGATACAGAGGTACAAATAAAACCCAGCCAAGTTCAGTAACAAGGGGTCAATAGTAGCCCCAAATGCTATCCTAGTAATTCTAGTTCATTTTGACTGAGGCTAAATACTATTTTCCATCAGCTGCTTAAACAGCAGTAAACTTACTATTCTGCAAGAACAATGGTCTAGATACTGCTGACACTGATAACTTGATGATGCAGAGACCTGCAATCTTCTCTAGTAGAATTAATAAACACATGCCAGACCAGCCATGGCAGGTTTGGGTTGGATGACACTGTTCTCCATTGTGATATATTTCCTGTTAACTGTCAGGGAAGGGCAGATGTTCCAACCCCGTGTGAGGACCAGCTGGAAAATAATAATGTGCAGCCAGAGTTGAGGGCCAATATATAATATTCTGGAGGGCAGAAAAACACAGCATCTTTACAAAATGTTCTGCGGAAACAGATATTATGAACTCACTGTTATTTCCACAGAAGCGCTGTGGAAAAATATCCCATCCAAATGTCAAAGATTATGCCATTATTTTCTAACTCTGGCTGGATAAACAGAATTCTGATATTTCAGATGTCAACAGGTCACTGAGGGTCTCCTGTGTCTCACTGTGACATCTGGGGCCAAAGGTGAAAGGGTGATTTGGCCTGCTGAGTCCCACACAGTATTATATAACCCTAAGGCATGCCAAGGGTGCATAACTTCACATAAGATAACCATGCACCATGGGGGAAATAGCATTATTTAAAAAACCCTGAATAATTAGTCTCTTTCTGTTGCTTGCTATTCTAATGAACTGATGTTAAACTGGGTTTGCCCAGCAAGCACTAAGAGTGCACACAGCAGTGCACACATAGGGCTTGTTAGCCAAACGGGTGAAGGTCATCTAGTCGGCTGAAGCCTATAGTATATTTACACAATCAAAACCAAACGGCTGGCTTCTCTGCCCACAGCTCCCTGTTCAAACTTAATCAGCACACAACACATGCAGTAATAAGTACTCACATTTAATGTTCAAAGTTTGTGTCAAACCCTCTTAAACCCTCTGGGAAAATTACAATGTATGCCATTTATACCTCCAAAAGCAGAATCATTAATATGCCATGTCATACTCAAAGAGCAGCCTATTAAGGCCTTTGATCAGACATACACTCATTTGCATTAGCTCTGGGCTAGTTAACACTGCAGGTGCACTATATTCTTGCCAGAAAGGAGATGAAGAGAGAGAAAAGACTGATACATTTCTTTGGCAGTACGCTCAGATCAGACACAGAGGACTCTTTAAGGGTCCCGGCAGAGGGATGCCTGAAGAGTGCCAACACATAGTAGAAGAGATACGGGGGTGGTAGCTAATGTGGAAGCTGATAGATGCACCATAGATGGCGCCTCTCTCCCTAAATTGTTGTCTAAACACAAAGGACCATGAGAAAATTAAAGAGACTGCACCAGATTGATCAGCTAGGGATATGCATGACAGAGACCACAAAAGACACATGACAAACACAGTACTTCAACAGGCTCTATAATAATAATCCTTTTCATCAATTACAGTTTTTAATATCAGTACAGAAATGTGCTGTTTAATAAAGCCAACAAATTATATATATATAGTTTAATTACTTTAAGAGAAAGAAAGCAACACCAGACACATTTCAGGTGCTTGCATTTTTAAACAATAACTTAATTTTATTTACATGTACATTCAAATGCTATATTGTGTTTTAAGATCAAAACATTATGACATGGGGAAAAAAAACAACACACACAGCGTTATGTGACCCTTGTCTGGGTGAAGAGGTTGATATTTGACCACAGTAAAAATAAGTTTAATTGCAAATCTTATAAAACCAGTCTGTCACATGATTTTACAAATTTTCAATAGGTAGCAGGCTGCATGAGCCTCATTTAAGGCCTTGATAACACACATCTGCTTCTAACACAGTTGAATGTGCTCCATGCAGGCTGTACCAGTTTTGAGATGTCAATCATAATTCAGCACTCACTGGGCCAAATTTATGTTCCTTATCAGGGGGTCGACTGGAGCCAATTTACTTAGTTTTCTCTATCAGTATTGACAATCATCTTCTGTGGATTGGTTTAGCTTATGAAGCTTTCAGTTTGCAGCACAGCATGATTGTCGACTCTGACTAACAGAAGTAAGCCTTCAGTGGGGTGGCTGATTTTGTGTTGCAATAGCTAGTCAGGAGGTAAAAAGATTACTTACATACATTACATAACTGGCTTGGCTATGCAATGCATCAGCCTTTCTGAGCGATGTATTCAATTAGGCACAGCATAAGCTACAAATCATATAAGTTATGCCAGTAGGGCTGTGCCATTTCATATTGTTCACGATACATCAGTATTAGTTTTTACGATGATTTTTTTAGTATAATGTAGGGATGCACTGACATGAAAATTCTTGGCCGAAGCCAAAACCGAATATGACAAAATTTGCCGAATACTGAATAAGTACATTCACATTTTTCCATTTATTTTGCCTTTTTTTTTTTTTTTTTTTACCATTGCATAAATGAAATAGTCAAAATGTGCTTTTTACTCAGTGTTTCCCACAGGATTCGGAGAGACTATGGTGGGTGGGTCTGAGGCCCAAGAGGGCCCAGTAAAGTAAATTACCGTGTCCATTTACTTTCAATGTACACATGTAATATGTTTTATACTTTCTGTGAATGTAATCCAATTAATCTTATTTCCATACTGTATAGACACCTTATTTTGAAAACCAGACTTTGAAAACCAGACTGTGTATCCTCGTGCTAAATTCATAAAGTTCGACCCAATTTGATAAATAATGTTGTATGTGGTTCTCGTATTGCGTAACATGGAGACTTCATAGCCCCTCTTCAGGTTTCTTCGGTCTTTTGACTTATTAGACCAAACACTGAAAGTGCTATTTTTGGCCAATGAATTTCGATGCCCGAATATTCGGTGCATCCCTAGTATATTGTGAAAACCATGGCTGAAAGCTAAAGTAACATTCGTACCAGCTCCACGGTGGAGGAGTTAGTTCCAATAAAGGAAGCAACTTCAGTAGCGTGGAAGTGGTCTGCGGAATCCTCATGCGGAAATATGTAAAAGGTGCAAGAACACCGCAACAACAAAAGGGGACAATACAACAAACTTATTTCACTACCTCAAGCAGAAGCACTCGGTATGAGGAAAGTGAAAAATCCCGCAAGGAGAGCTCAACTGCTATGGAGATCTAAAAAATATTTTTCAATATTTTGTACTACACTGTCAAGAATATCATTATCGCAGAAATAGCCTGAAATATCGAGATATTATCAAAGGGATATATGGCCTACCCCTACATGCCAGTGTGTAATAACTAAACCTTCTTTAAAAACAGGCCATGCAATGACTGAAGAAGTAATTGGAAGCTCATGATAAATGCTACAGCAGCGTGCCATCAATATTGTTTATGATTGAGTATTCAGTAAAACTGCAGCTGCATTAAAACACATTAAATATAATCGTTATGAGAACAGGCATTCCTGCAATTTTAACTTTTGGTGCATATAATTTCATTATGATGCCACTGTGCCAAACACTGCATGAATACCTCTCAACTTGTAGTCAGTGTCTAGCTGTGTAACAGATTGGGGCCTATGGGTCTAAGCAGAGCACAGCGTGAAGGAGTCATGGTAGAACTGGCAAAGCCTGACCTTATCCCAGTCTGAGCTCACACATTAGAGAGTGGCTTAACTCGGCAGCTTAACACTGAAGAGCTGCTACACAGGCAACTTTCCTGCTTTATCTTCAGGTAGCCCTAAAATCTTTCAACACGGGTTACAATTCTTTCCCTGTCAAATGATTCCTTCTGGACACTGCCTTTCCTCAAAAGTTATTAAAAATGGACACCAAATTTCTTCCGTTCCAGCAAAGGCATAAAATGACAATTCACCACAATTAGGGGTGTGGAAAATAATTGATCGCGATGCAGACTTGGACGATTATGAATCGATTCACAAATGTCAATAATCGATTATCTAGGTTAATTGATAACGTAATGATGACAGAACGAAAAAGGCAGAACTCGGAAATGCGGAAGTGCAGACCGTCTGTGCAGTGCACACAATGTAGACGTGTGGTTCTCTCTGTTTAGGCAGCTATTGATTGTGTGACTGCTGCTACTAAAATTTCACATGATCAATAAAGTCACAACTCAAGTTAATGATTTTCACCCACACACTGGTAAAGCGAGTAGCGCTTGGCTAGCGTCCCCTCCTCATTCTTCAAATGACAGCTACGTGACAGGCGGCAGTAGGTGACGGTGAAACGAGCGGAGCAGAGGAAAACATGAGCGTTGCGTTTCAGCCTGGCTGTAAATGTACAGTGTAGGTTACAGTGTGTCCGTTTATTAAAGTCTGTCTGTTGTTTTCCAACTACTAGAAAGGCAGTTCGCGCTAGCACACATCTCTTCACACAGCGGTCTGGAAGCTGAGCAGGATGTTATTTAGTAAAGTTGGTTTGTTGTCATTCATCCACATATCGAGTACACAAATAAACGAAATGCCATTTCTCAAGGCCCATGGTGCTCAATACAAGATTACAATAATCAACTTACAGGACAAGACACAAACTACACTAGACGAGACAAATAAAGGAACAGATATATTAAGGTGGAGAGAACGTGCTTTGGCTGGAGCATTGTAAAGTGAGTAGTTCAACACTAATAACAGAAAATAGCAGCAGCAGAGGTCAGTAATAATAATGTAATAATGCTATGCAATGTTAGCTACATTTATATGACATAATATTAAATAGCTGCATTTCATTACTACCTACTTTGGATTGTTACAAATACTTTGCTTTAAAAGTACCAAATAGTCAAACAATGAGATTACATCTTTATCCTATTCGTTTTACAATCGCATCGTAGCCCTCATAATAGGTACCTAGAAATTCCCACCCTTGAGGTGATGCATCCTGATGCATCGAGGAATCGAATCGTTGACCTGATAATCGTACTCGAATCATGAGACCAGTGAAGATGCACACCCCTAACCACAATGCGAGGTCACATGGACACTGTAGGTATGCTATGGAAAGGAACCTACCTACAAATTATTTTTATGTTAAATACTATATATATATATATACACACACACATATACACACACACAGTCCCACTGAACGGTAAGGCAAGTATCTTTGTTTTTGTTGTTCACTGAAGACATTTGGGTTTAAGATAAAAAGATGAATATGAGAGGAGAGTTCAGAATTTCAGCTTTCATTTCCTGGTATTCACATCTAGATGTGTTAAACAACTCATGACATACCACCCTTTGTTTGAACCCACCCATTTTTCAAGAGAGCAAAAGTATTGGACACTGTAGGTATGTTATCTACCAAAAACCTAAAATTTGCTCTTGAACAAATCTGCGTAGCAATCTGCTAATACTGTAAGCCAATGCCAAGTGTTTATTTTCCTTTGGCTTTAAACCTGGAAATCCACTGCAGATTAGTGGGTACTTGGGCATTTAGAAAGGCAACATAAAATGCAATCAAATCTTGATAAGAAGTTGTGTCCCAGTAAACTGCAGGTCTTGGGCTAGGTCTGGCTATTATAAAAGCAGGACAGGTAAACAGTATAACTCGACAAACTGGTTTGTCTTGTACTGTGTAAAAACCACACAGATATCATCCAGCACAGAACACAGAGCACTGGCACTATCCTATGTCTAGCTCTTCAGCAGGCCAGCAGCTAAAAGAAAAAAGCCTCTCTCTCCACACCATGTGATTTATATCATATTTGATATTTGGTTTTTAAGGAGGCTCTGAAACACATGACAGTTATATCAGAGACCAAAAACAAAAAATCAATATCAAGAACATTTCCAAAATGTTCATTACAGTTTAGAAATATAAAACCATCCTATGGAATAACTACATGTTTATATTTAACAACATAAAAGCCTAATGAAAACCAATCTATAACCAGTTAGCTCCTAACCGCTTCTCGAAAGAGTGGTTAGCTAGGAAGAAAAGAAGCAACTGTCAGTAGCAAAAGTCTAAAAATAGTTAGGACTTTTTTTTATTGGTGCATAGTTTGCAATTCTAATGTCCTAGGGATTGCAGCACAGGACTTCTTTATACTGCCAAATATACTCACACTGCCACCAAACCACACGCACGCCACATTAATAGCATGAATAAGTGTGGATTTGTAATAGAGTTCATGTCCCCTCTTTATTCCTGACACCTGCAGCTATTTGCCTAACCAGTTCACTAACTAGAAACACATCTAGAGTGGAAAAAGTGGCCAAAAAACTCTAAATGGAGATTTATAGTATGACAACTTCTAAACTCTTTTAAATCCTACTGCAGCCAAAAAAGGTGTATCACCCATTACCCCCAGTAATTACATCTCAGCACGCTCACAGCTGCTTCACATACAAGTCTCTCTGCATGCACCTGCTTTCTGGCAAGTGCTGGCTGATATACTCAGTCTAGTTACAGCAGAAGCACCTGCTGCTGTCCAAGCTAGCCTCTGTTCAGCGATCTATATAACCATGACTTTTCTCATAGAGGGTTCTTTCATTAGTCTATCTAAAAAGCTGAAATATTGTATGTGTTTCTGTTATTGAGTCCCATAATTATTTTGTTAGCACCACCAACAACAACAACAACAACATATCCCAAGCACTTGCCACCTGCACACTGTCAAAGCTTCATGAGGATGCTGACTCCCAACTAATTTAACAGTAAGACAACCAGATATTTTGATGTGCAGGCAAAACAATATTCCTTATCTCAAGTACAACTTGACTGAATTGGCAGTCTGATATTACCGGCAATAAATCGATACGACAATATATCGTTGTACATTTTTCCATGATACTGTCGATGTTCCAGCCCATCATATCGATACATAATAATAAAAAGTAGCGCTTCGACGGTTAGTTTAATGCTAACATATATAGGAAATCTCCATTAACATGCTTACAGACATAAGCATCGTGATCGCGAAAATACAATCTTAACATTTTGCTTCACATGCTGAACATCCTGAGTGACATACTGTGCAAATACTTAAAGTACATGTTTCCTGAGCTCTGTGTGAAATAAAAAAGAGCTGCTAACTTCTCTGTCTTGACCTGCTACTCTACTGCTTCTGCACTCCACACAGACCAGCTACAGCAATCCCAAAGGGTCAAAACCAAATATTCCCAGTGGCCTAAAAATACAGCTATCAGTAGGAAGAGAACGGGCCGCACAACACTGTGTCACTGAACAGTCATTAATATAATGTGATGTATAGATTAGGACTTGGTACACAGCAATTTGTATTTGCAGTAAAAATTCAGTGAATTTGCATTTTATTTGCCTTTTATAAACAAATGTTTTGATAATAATTTTTCATAGTTGCTCTGTAGTTTTATTTAAAGACTGAGCAGAATTGTGCTGTTATCTAACAGTTTAGACAACTTTTTGACAGTATAGGCACATCTAGCTTGGGACTGTGTGGTGAATTTGGTCAGGGAAAGTAAATTACACTTGAACATTTACTTAAAGGATAACATTTGTATTTTTCAGCCTGGAAATTATCTTCCCATGTTTTGTGTCTATGTGACTAATTTGGGATAGCATCTTCTGAAATTGGTCCAGTACAGAGTGAGCGAGCGTGCTGCAGCGAAACAGAGCTGCAACATAATCCTTGCGGGCAACTAGGCCTCATGAAAGTACATCCATAAAGTGTCATGTCAAAGACATCGATGTATTGTGTTGCAGACATATCACCAAAGTTAGCATGCTAACCAGCTAGCCCCGGCCCATCCTGTCTTGTAATACCACTTGTGCCTCAAGATGTGATAGTAAGTCGGTAGAGTCCGGTCTGCCCTTAGTCCAACATGAGAGGATGAGAAGTAGAGCTGCCCGGAGGGCTTGTCAATCAATGCTGCTGCACAAGCTACACAAGCTGCTCTCCCTTGCGCTCCCTGACCTCTCGCTCCCACGCTACAACTTCTACTTTTTTTTTCTCCACTTGATCTTCCCTGTCTCTGACTGGGCAGACAGGGTGTGAAATTGTTGTTGACCAGGACAAATGAGACAGAAGCACTGTGAACTGCTGACCGCTTCCTTTAGGAGCTCATCATCAATTGGTCAGTTGTCAGTTGTGTCTACACACACAGTAGGCTTGGGCAGTCTCACAGTATTACGGTATGCCAGGGTATTTAGAAATCCAAAAAGTATGACTTTCAATACCATAAAAAATACAGACTATCCTCTTTCTATTAAACAATTCAATACAGCTTTCTGCTGTGGGAGTAACCTTACAGGACTAGCAAACAAGAAGAATGCCTTGGACTCTGGGAGTATTTTGGGTTTAGTCACAATTATTAAGGTGAGCGAGCCAACACGGACAAAGCCGGATCATCACGGATCATCTCCGTTCAGCCCACTAAGGTGTCGGTATCTGTCGCCGCAACAAGTGTCTTTGGGTCCTCCAGCAAAAGTCTATGGAAGAAGGGCGCTTATTGTCTTCATTATTCTGTGGTAAGTAATTAAACCCAGGAAGACTCGTAGGCTAACTCCACATTAGACACCCAGAATTGTAGGCTAGACAATGTCATATACACTCACCTAAAGGATTATTAGGAAGGAACTAATACTGTGTTTGACCCCCTTTCGCCTTCAGAACTGCCTTAATTCTACGTGGCATTGATTCAACAAGGTGCTGAAAGCATTCTTTAGAAATGTTGGCCCATATTGATAGGATAGCATCTTGCAGTTGATGGAGATTTGTGGGATGCACATCCAGGGCACAAAGCTCCCGTTCCACCACATCCCAAAGATGCTCTAATGGGTTGAGATCTGGTGGCTGTGGGGGCCATTTTAGTACAGTGAACTCATTGTCATGTTCAAGAAACCAATTTGAAATGATTCGAGCTTTGTGACATGGTGCATTATCCTGCTGGAAGTAGCCATCAGAGGATGGGTACATGGTGGCCATAAAGGGATGGACATGGTCAGAAACAATGCTCAGGTAGGCCGTGGCATTTAAACGATGCCCAATTGGCACAAAGGGGCCTAAAGTGTGCCAAGAAAACCTCCCCCACACCATTACACCACCACCACCGGCCTGCACAGTGGTAACAAGGCATGATGGATCCATGTTCTCATTCTGTTTACGCCAAATTCTGACTCTACCATCTGAATGTCTCAACAGAAATCGAGACTCATCAGACCAGGCAACATTTTTCCAGTCTTCAACTGTCCAATTTTGGTGAGCTCTTGCAAATTGTAGCCTCTTTTTCCTATTTGTAGTGGAGAGTGTTACCCGGTGGGGTCTTCTGCTGTTGTAGCCCATCCGCCTCAAGGTTGTGCGTGTTGTGGCTTCACAAATGCTTTGCTGCATACCTCGGTTGTAACGAGTGGTTATTTCAGTCAAAGTTGTTCTTCTATCAGCTTGAATCGGTTGACCCATTCTCCTCTGACCTCTAGCATCAACAAGGCATTTTCGCCCACAGGACTGCCACATACTGGATGTTTTTCCCTTTTCACACCATTCTTTGTAAACCCTAGAAATGGTTGTGCGTGAAAATCCCAGTAACTGAGCAGATTGTGAAATACTCAGACCGGCCCGTCTGGCACCAACAACCATGCCACGCTCAAAATTGCTTAAATCACCTTTCTTTCCCATTCTCACATTCAGTTTGGAGTTCAGGAGATTGTCTTGACCAGGACCACACCCCTAAATGCATTGAAGCAACTGCCATGTAATTGGTTGATTAGATAATTGCATTAATGAGAAACTGAACAGGTGTTACTAATAATCCTTTAGGTGAGTGTATGTTACAGTAGCCTGGCTGAGGAGTAGCAAGGGGTGAAATGCTGTCTCCTCCTCTGTTTGAAGCATGTGGCCAGGAATGACACATTTTACCAGAATAGCTGATTTTGTGGCTCATTATCTTATAATCAGGATTGTTTTATATTTTGGCCATATTTGGTGCAGTTTAAATCTACAGATTTATTTTCACTATTCTATTTATGCTAATCAGTGTCAAAAAAGCCTATTAACCCCTTATGAAAACCATAATGATCAAAATGTTTATCTGTGGGAGCATAGACACTTGTGGATTTCTATACAGACTGAACTTCAAATCTATTTCAGTGTGTGATAGCACGTAAGGTTATACTGAACTAGGGCTGAAACGATTCATAGATTAAATCGATAAAATCGATTCATAAAATGCTTGGAAACTTCTTTGCATCGATGCTTCATTCAATCTATTTAACTACACAGCACAGTGTTTCGCAGGGACATTTGTTTCTGTCGCACATCGCGTTTATGCTGTGTACACGACGTGATTATGATGGAGCTGTTTGCAAAGTCGGGGAAGAGAGAAGAAACAGCAAGGGACAAAAAAGAAAGTTCCCAAAGTATGGGATTATTTCAAACTAAAGAAAACAACTCTGTAATGTTACTGTCCGTCCACCGTAAAACGAAACTTTTGTCGCCTCGGCAACAGCACGACGGCACCTTATCAGAAAGCATCCGGTGTTCTGCCAGCCGACCACAGACAAGGGTTGTTTCTCAAAACCAAGAAGGCAAAGAACTTTGAGACTTGTGTTCTTGGGGAGAACATTCTTGCTAGTCGTTCTTGGAAGAATGAACTTGCAATGTCACGAGCACACAAAACGCTGCTGACTGTTTGAGACGATGCGACGATGCTCAGAATTGGGTTAACTGCAGGTTTTAACTCAACAAGATGTAATGTCTAATATAACAATATTAATAATAATAGTAATAAAGAAAAGACAGTCCGCTTTCTTTCCATTTGTTTAATTTTTCCGAAGTTTCACAAGACCAGATTTTTTTGTACATCACAATTTTTCTGTACATCATCCAGATGTCTCTTGATTTAAGTTAAAACCTTACAAAATTACTCAGAATGTAATGACAGAATAACAGCGGCACGAACGTTAAACTATCTTACAGCTGTGGGTCTTTACTCTGCCGTTGTTGCTGGACTCTGCCGTGTTGGCTACAGTGGTCTGCATGTCTGAGGGCTCTGTGAGCTGATCTGGCCGGCCGGCTCATTAGCTTCCCCCCCCGCGGGCTGGTTCGCTAGCTCCACCCGATGACAGCTGCGCAGCGTCGCAACTCCGAAAATGATTTTCGATTCGCCATCATTTTTAGTAAAACTGCCAATATTCGACATCTACACAGTTGATTTCTTGCCTCAAAACTTCTCAGAAGTGGATTTAGTGATGAAACAACGTATGAAAATGTTGTCGGCCTCTCTCTCAGCTTCTTTCCGCCCCTCGCTTGAATGCCAAAATGAATGCTGGGATATCTCTGCCGTCAAATTCACACAAGTTACCAACCGATGCATCCTTGGTAAAATGGGCGTGTCAAGAACACTTCCGGGATTTTTAACCGTTCTTGCCAAAATGCAAACTTGTGTATTGGGACAGTACTTGGGCCACAAAAGAGGACGTTTCACAAGAACACAAGTACAGACAAGAACACAGATTGAGGAAGGCCCTAGGTAACAGTAACAGCAACTTTAGCATTTAACTGAAATCATGATTGATTGTTGAGGATAGCCAAAGTAATCCGCAGTCCTCAGCTGAAAATGTACAGCTCTCTCTGTAGCTCAGACAATCCCTGCTTTAGGGGTGTAAATGACTAATAGGTACAAAAAGTTTTGGAAATGTCCAGTAGGTCTCTGTGAAACAGGCTGCAATGGCTGCAATATAATCCTTGGTGGCAATTGTGTCTGTCAAATGTACGTCCATTAAAAGTGCTTGGCTCAGGCTCAGATTGTTATTCTGACATTATGGAAAGGATCCCCAAAGAGACAGACCTTTTTGTTAAAGAGTAAGATCCTTTTTGCTTAACCAGAAATGAATGTATATCATTGTGTATTATATATTGATACAGTATACAGGGCCCAGGTGTAAAAATACCATTATAACCCTTAAGTGTCAATAACATGCCTACATAGTGTGGGATAAAAGATAAGATAAGAGGCTGAAATTATTCACAAGTCTAACCTGAGTGTTTTACAAAAGGGGAGAATCAGAAGTCCAGTGATCTCAGCCTTTACTTCAGCCACACAGATGACTTTCTTGAGAGCCCTTCCAGTGTTGTGCTCATTGTATCCTCTGGTGCTTCACGTTGTGATTTCCTCTTACAACAGCAAAGCTTTCAGTTGACCCTAGGCTCCTCTCATTTCTCTGTTTTGTGCCTCCTCGTCTCCTAAACCCATCTGTCCTCCTGCCTTTGACCTGGAAATTAATCTCAGCGTGTCTTGAGGAACTTCGCAATTCCTAAAATGCATCTCGAGGAGAGAGGAGGCTTACCGAAGGAGCTATGAGCGAGGAAGCAAGGATGCAAGTAGCCTAAATAGATAAGCTTAGATAAGTCATAAACACTGTTCTGCTTATCTGACAGAGATCATAAAATACAGTGGTAGCCTATAATAAAACAATGGACAGATGATGCAGCTGTGCCACACGTCATATTTAATTGACACCGGCTCCAAAGCAAGGATGTTGCATTTCGTTATCTGTGTTGCCTGGACTTCTCGTGGAGGCGTGGAAAGGAATCGAGGATGTACAGACTGACGAAAATGAGAAAGGCTCAGCAACACTTTGAGCATGCACATTACACAGAAAGTAAGGTCTTATGACACCAGGTTTAATTTCTTCTACAGATGAGTGCAGAGCATCCTTCAAAACACATTACCTTTGGCTGCAGACTCTCACACCTTCACCCAAAAGCAAACACACCTGACTGTTATCACTAACAACACTTGCACACAGTCACTGTTGCTCCCATGCAGTTCACCAACACGTTGGAGCTGAGCTTGTTTATACCAGTTGAAGAGAACAAAAGAAAACAAACAATACTTACTTAGGATATAGCTTGTTCAGTTGATTAGATGATGTAGTTATTTCTCTTTCAACTAGAGGGCCGGTGCTTAAGCAAAGTACTAGCTCCAGCAGCATTAACTGGTCTACAGCTGACTGGAACTCTGACCTCCGTGTGCAGGGAGCAAGTGAAAAAGAGAGACATCTCCTTTGGGAATCAGTGCGGATTCCCCCAGACAAACACCCCTGTGTGCAGTCAAATCAGTCAGAGATTTCCTACATTATTGCTACCATTCTGACCATCAACTTCCGGCTTATGTAGAACGAGTTGGGAACAAGCTTGAGAATGAATTTGAGCAGGAATGAGCGAGAGGAACAGCAGTCTGTGCTTCCATTGAGAGAAGCAGTGAGTGATCAGGTGGTTTGCTGGACTCCTGTAATTAACAACCTCAGCCAAATCCAGCCAGGCATGACCAGCAAATTAACATGCAGCAGCTTTCACACTCTATCCCACAGATCTGCTCAGTGAGCAGAAAACCAATACAGGGCCACTCTGAAAATAGCCCAGATCGCAGATTGTCCTTTCAACTCCAATACCATCATACTACGACTAGATTCAACAAGCTGGATTAACAGATTTCTGGTCCTTATACTACAGAGTCAATGAGATACAGCTTACAAAATGTCTGACTTACATTTTGTGTTATGGACAATGAATTTGGAGGGGTCTACGACAAGGTTAGCTAGCTGCCAATAACCCCCAACTTTCGTACAAATATCAGAATGACACTTTGAAATCTGAGACATTTAACTTCTAAAATTCTTTACATTATCTGGTATTAATTATTTATATTTAAATTAACTATATAAAGAAGCAAGGGACACTACACTGCGCATGCAGGTTAAAAAGTTAAACTTTCAGAGCCCCCTATAAATGTATGCTGACATATAAAGCAAATTCTCATCACAGACTATGATAGTCTTGTTTAATGTTACTGAAATAAACTATAACTGTTGATATTTTACAATTTACAAGTGAGGGAATTAAGCAAGACAGCCTTTCCTTTCATCTAGGGTATTTGTTTCTCTTGCAAATAGAATGAATCGTATGACTTACAAAAATACAAAATGCTTTCAGCAATGAAACGAGGCCAGATATGTTCCCTCAAGTCCCTGCACTGTCCTTCACAGCACCCCATTCCTCATCACTGCTTCCTGTCCACACAGGAACCATAAGCACCAGGAGGAAATCCTTCCTTAACTGAAAGCATGGTGAAATCAGGCAGGCTGGGGGACATCTGCGTGCAGGCCTTACTATCAGCTGCTGGACAAACAGACCAGCCTTATCTTTAACTTTATATGAGGGAAAGAAAAACACAGAGCGACATGTAGTGCTCTGCTTTGACCTCCTCTTTGGTTGTACTAGTCTTGACATTGAAGGTGTGCTATGGTAGCAGATAGATCGAAGCACATCAACAGTTTTGCTCAAGCTTCTGAAAACTATTAAACTGATACTGGCATTTATCAGGCTTCATCTGTGCCTCTGAACAAGAATCAATAAAACAGTAAACATACCACTATGAAAAGGTTACAAGCAACCATGGATCAAATGGTTCAAACCATAAACATCTCAAAGGTACTTTGTTTCCAGAGTAATTCTTCCTTTTCACTGACATCAACTACAGACATACCTGCCAAGCTTTGCCTAAACGTGCCATCAAGTAAGGCTGGATGATATATTTGTGGTTCACAGTTCTCATTTCTTGATGAATTGAAGTTGAAGTCTTTGGTAAATCAAAACACAGCAGTAGATATAAAGCCATACAAATGATCATAATATTAATTTCATCTATATGCCATTATTATTCATGTACAACTATGTGATAAGCTGATTAGACTACATAATTAACTGCAGTACCTAGATGTTGAGGGACAAACTCTACGGGTACAGAGCAATAGCCTACTTGAGCATTCGTGACCTACCTTGACTGAAATTCTGGAGAGAAAGCACATCATACTGTATGTTGCGCATATAATTAAACCATTGCAGTTTTCCTCCATATCACACAATTCCCTCCTGACACCTTTCTTCCTCTCCACACTTTCCCAACGTACCCACTGACCCCGTTTTGTCTGTGATGCAGTGACCTGTATATGTACATATGCTACAGTCCCCGATACAATGAACATCATCTTGGTTGTAACAGAGCTGTGACAGAGTCTACTCAGGTGGGACACAATGAAAACTGTTTGGCTGCCTACCAAAAAGGAGTTACACTACAGAGTTCCAAATAAATCTCTGTATTGTTCTGATGTTGATTTTAGATTAATTATTCGACTTGCATGTCATCCGCCTTCTACTTACATGTTTTTGCAATGTGGATTTGGTATTTAGACTCACAGGGACTAAGATATCCACTATATGTACTCTTTAGAGTGTGACAGTGATAGTTGATTAATGAATAAAACCTTGAAATGCATTCCCTTATGTGTAATACAAAACTGCTACAGAGCAAATTCATGTCTCTTAACATAGTAAAATGTAGGAGTGAAGTGTAGTTGGAACAGCTACACAGTTTTATGACTGTCATAAATACTGCACTTCCTTGTCCAATTACAGAAACAAAGGACTCTACCAGGGTGACATATTAATATTTTATCATAATTTCCAAATATCTATAGGGTAGAATAACTTCATAGCAACTCAACCAAGGCAACCAGCTAGATTAAACCTCTATTCTCTCTTCAATCTAAAGAAAGAGTTGCAATTACTAACGTTACGTTTTCAAAAACAGCCCGGGTGACAACAGGACAAGATGACAACAAAGGTTGTGGTAGACATCTGCTTCTCTACGACTGATGCCCTGACAAGGCAGCATCAGTTAGCACTGGCTGGCTAGTTAGCCGCAAGGGGAGCTAGCTCCCATTAGCTAACATCCATGCCTAATCACCAGTGTGACTTGTCTGATATTAGTACCTTAAGAAGAATAAATGTAAATAGGTGGCGAGTGGCAAACACTTCAAAATGCAAAGACAGGTGTTGTTTTTTTGCCATTGTGCGAATGTATGTTACCTGTCAGCTAGCTTGCATTAGTCGCCGCAGTGACAGCCAGCCAGCTAACCTGACGCCTTGTGTGACGTTAGCTGTTGGCTGATGCCAGCCAGCCAGCTAGCTAGCTCGACTAGCTTAGCCTCGGCGATGCAGCATCAAAAGCCCGGTGACATTTCACTCACCTAACAGTGACCGCAGGTGTTTAAGCCGGGTCAGTACATCCTTCTTTGGGTCCAGAACTTTCTGTGTAGATTTCTTGACGTCTCCATGCCCCCTTCGAGTGAACATTCCGCTGTAAAATGCAACCGTGGAAGCTGAAATCACCTGTGTTTCACCATACACCAAGCCTCCAGTGTGACTGTCACTTTCCTCACCACCACTCTATTCCTGCTTGGTAAACATTCGCCAGACGGCCGCTAGTGTCCTGTTTTTTGTGGGTGTGTAAACACGGAAGAGCTGCCTGACAGAGAGGAGTGGTCTATATGAATACGCCTTCTTGTTTACAACCGTTTCACCTTGCACTTCTAGTATATTCCTTTAGTGCATTTTCATAAATTATTTCCCCATTCAATATACTTAATTTTGATAGTTTAAGGTCAAGCTTTTGCATTGTGCATTAAAGGGTTTCAATCTTGTACCATACTAAAATTGCGAAAGACAAGCTTGAGTGCACTGTCCTGCAATAAACTTTATGTTGAAGACTGGTATCCATCTTCAGTGTAAAACATTCATTCTTTCGCACTATAGAGGTTTGATAAAAGGAGGCTGGGGTCTGGTTGTTGTAAAAGCTCCCAAGCGCCCTCTGGTGCTTGAAATAGTTCAACACTAGAGGAGATAGGAATGCATTTTTTAGTACTTCATTTGTTCATGCAATTCACTGGGAACAATAATATGTAAATGCATGGAAAGGAAGGAAAAAAGACCTGCAAAGCTTACTCTCTTTAATGAAAATACCCTACATGTTTTAGATTAGATGGTTCATATGTTTGGGATAACTCTAAGGTGGCATCTAAATATTATTTTCATTACTGGTTAATCTGCAGATTATTTATAAAATTAAATAAAATTAAAATGTAATATCATAAAAGACAAGCCAGTATTCACATTTGAGGAGCAGGAATCAGTGATGTTGTAGAGGATTTTTGCTTAAAAATGACTTAATCATCAAAGTATTTCCTAATTAATTTCTTCTATTACATTTTTTTATACAATGGCTTCAATAACATGTAAATGTAAAGCAAATAATGACATAGTGTTGCATCCTAATCAAATTATATTGCATGTTTTAACCCATTTTCAACAGCAGGACTGTGTTATGTATGTATGCAGTGCTGCATGGCAGCATTTGGCATGCATGTCTGATATTTAAAAGAAACAGTATAATCATAGCCTAGTGGTTTCAATGTTTGTCATAATTACATTATTATGTGCACCCTTTTATTTGTTTAATTTTTGTTATTACAAGAAGTTCACCATAACTACAGTTTTAAATAACATTAACAATGGCTGCATTGTGCTTGTTGGCTTACTGACATGGCTTATTGGGACAGTTTACTGCAGTTATTGTTATTGATACGCATGTGCCTTTACTGCTAGGAGAGGTGTAAATAACTGTGTAAATAAATGTGTCTGTTGTAAAATAGGTCCATTAAATGTAGGTGTAGTGTTCTATCTTAAACAACATATAATATTCATATAATATGTAGTATTCATGCCATTTCTCATGCTATATATAAATGCACACCAATGCCAATGCCTTCACTATATCTTAAAGGGGGTTAAATCCAGTTCAGAAACCTGGTCATGTTACATTTAAAGCCTGTATTAAAAATACTGCGTGTTCCCCTACTAGTTTTTATAGGTAAATGCACCTCTTACAGTGTTACAATATAGTTATGAATGAACCAGGGAAAGTAACATCCGGATGAAAGAGACCTGTAATTTTTGATATTCACAAATGGTGACATTTACAGAGAAAAGGGTAAATCTGCTTCACTCCTCATTCAAGCTGCTGCCACTTGACACTTTAAACTGGAGGTTTTGATGAATGAATATAAGAATACAAGGGGATTTTTACATAGAAGAGCTCTCCTGCAGTTAAAGTAAACCTGGGGTTATGCTAAATCGAACAGAGTTCAGTGTGCTCATGACTTTAATGGATTTTCAAAATAATTTGTTCTACATGGTTGTGCAGAAAGCAAATTCCTTCATGGAAATGAAAAAAAGTGTTTATGTTCTGAGATGAATCTTAAGTTTGAAGAAATTGGATGCATCCGTTAATCAGTCCCAATAAACATTTTGTGCAATCTCAAACTTTCGCTTGTCTGAACCTATCTGTCATGTTTTGGAGGCAATTAATTTTGAGGGTAAGCCGGGGAAATTATTTTATTTACACATTTTAGACACATCTCATTGAAGACAGAACTTAGAGTGTAAAGTTAAAATGGAGTTCAGGTTTGTGACTTGAGAAATCTTTTAAGACTTAGTATTAAACTCTAGTGCTAGACTAAAGAAATAGACATACACTCAGTGGCCACTTTATTAGGTACACCTGTTCAATTGCTTGTTAACACAAATAGCTAATCAGCCAATCACATGGCAGCAACTCAATGCATTTAGGCATGTAGACGTGGTCAAGACAACTTGCTGAAGTTCAAACTTCATTTCAGAAACTGCTGATCTACTGGGATTTTCACGCACAGCCATCTTTTACAGAGTTTACAGAGAATGGTCCAAAAAAGAGAAAATATCCAGTGAGCAGCAGTTGTGTGGACGAAAATGCCTTGTTGATGTCAGAGGTCAAAGGAGAATGGGCAGACTGGTTTGAGCTGACAGAAAGGCAACAGTAACTCAAATAAACACTCCTTACAACCAAGGTATGCAGAATACCATCTCTGAACGCACAACGTCAGGCTCACCATAACCGGACAATAGGATATTGGAAAAACGATGCGTGGTCTGATGAGTCTTGATTTCAGCTGCAACATTCAGATGGTAGGGTCAGAATTTGGTGTAAACTACATGAAAGAATATATCCATCTTGCCTTGTATCAACGGTTCAGACTGGTGGTGGTGGTGGTGTAATGGTGCGGGGGATATTTTCTTGGCCCCTTAGTACGAATTGAGCATCATTTAAACATGTCAGCCTACCTGAGAATTGTTGCTGACCATGTCCATCCCTTTATGACGACAGCGTACCCATCTTCTGATGGCTAGTTTAAGCAGGATAATGATAATAATAATAATGAATTACATTTATATAGTGCTTTATCATAGATACTCAAAGCGCTTCACAGTGAAGTGGGGGGACACACACCTCAACCACCACAAAGCTCAAATCATCTCAAACTGGATTCTTCACTGTACTCCAATGGCCTCCACAGATCTCAAACCAGTAGAGTACCTTTGGGATGTGGTGGAACGGAAGATGCTATAATGTCAATATGGACCAAAGTCTCTGAGGAAAGTTTCCAACACCTTGTTCAGAGTATGCCACGAAGAATTAAGGCAATTCTGAAGGCAAAAGGCGTCCAACCCGGTACTAGCAAGGTGGACCTAATAAAGTGGCCAGTGAGTGTATATTTACAACTATGCCTTTTTTCCCAGACTTGTTTTTCTAAGGTAAAGTCTACTAATATAAAAGATTAGATATATTTTCTATTTATTGTACTAACAAAAACTGCAAGTGATACTCACAGTGAGGTTCTGGGATGACCAAATTTACCAGAAGATGGCGCCTAAACCATATGGAATTGGTACACACATACCAATACAAACTATACATATAATTAAGTTTCAATATATTTTTATGAATAAAAAGTACATAATGCTCTACACAAGGCCTGCAAATATAAAGGTATCTTTGCCAAAAAAATTAAAAAATCTATTCATATGGCAATAGGGGGAGAAAGTATAACCAAAGAAAATGTAAGAAAAGTCTTATAAAGGAGTAAGTTCTATTTAAATAAATCAATTCTGAAAGTAAAATATAGGCATTCACAAGAATGTCAGTGTTCAGGTGACAGTAAAGGATCCTATATTGTCAACAGAGAAGACAAGACTGTATTTTATTTCATCTACCACCCCCACATATTGAGCACTGACAATGTTGAGTGTTTGTCTCTCTTTTTCAAGGTTCTCCACAATGGATGTCTTGAATGATAGGAGAGAGAACAGAGGGTAGAGAGAGTGGAGGCCAAAGAGGAGGAGTAAAAATAGGAGTAAAATCAGCCTTTGCCCTGCAGTTTGGTATGACACTCATTATCTGAAGTGGGCCATTCTGAGAAAAGAGGAGGTTGCCTGTCACAACAGATGTTGATTACACAAAACACAGTAGTCTGGAAGGATGCGTGAATAAAACAAAAGCTCACAAACACACACACACACACACACACACACACACACACACACAGGGTTATTGTTGGTGCTTTGTCACCAGTCTTAATTGATTGTAATCACCATTCCTTTTTGGCAAACCTCCCCTGTTCTTGAAGTGCAGGTTATTGCTCATTATCTAAGATGATATGGACCTATGATAATAATCTATCAACAATAACAATGGGACTGGATGTTTTCCTCCCGCTGTAATCCTGCACCTGGAAGTATTTCGGGTCCAGCTCATTTCTGAAATGATATAGGCTAAGGCAATTCAGCTTTATGGTCTGCTGTAGAGCACACTGCTTTCTCAAAGATAGTTTAGTGCCGAATTAGACAATTACAGTGCCAACAGTGACATTATTTTTTTTGAATGAGATCATTTATTTCAAAATGGGATTTCCACAGTATAAACCATCATAAATGATTCTTTCTCATACAGCCCTAGAATTACCAATTGCCAGGGCCTGGCAGAGAAATGAAGACCTCATCATGACCAAATGGTGGCACTGTAGCCTTACAAATGCAGACCCGCCTTCCCATGGCCAGCCTGACGGACTGATTCCAATCCAAGGTTTGAAAAGCACTTGTCTGCTCTAAATTGTTCTTATAAAGAGCTTGGAAATACTTGACTTTTCTCCTTATGTGGTTATGGATTTCCTTTTTGTACAATTAAGTGCCATTAAAAGCTAATATATCCTGTTAAACCACATTAAGGTGTTGGGGTGGACAGTGGCACGGTTATCCATCCGCATATTGTGAATAGGAGCCCACTTTTGGAGCATTTTTTGAAATCTATATCGGACCATTCAGAAACTTCAGGATGAAAAGGATCAAAAGGGAAATGTCCGCAGGGCTGCTGATTTTCCGGCTGTGAGACCACCCACAGCTGCTTGACACGGATGAGCTACCGAGCAATGAAATGATGAAACAACACCAATCTGTGTTTGACTGAACCAGGCTCACACACATATAGTATCTATAAAAACCTTTTGGATTTTAGTTTTTTTGGGCACCATTATTTTTTTGTATTATGCTATTTTTGAATTTGTGAAGAGTAATCCTGAAAAATTATGTTAATAACATTTTATTAAATGCATTTAATTAATTAAATATGTTTTAGACTCAGTGTTATATTATATTAGTTGTAGTAATATTATATTGGAAACCTTGATGCCATTTGTTAAGAGCAGCTACTACAAATAAGGCACAAGAAAGAGCCTGTAATTTGAGATCACAGCTCCCACCAGGGGTCGTCGGGGTGCCCTTAACCACTAAGATAATCTCACAATTAACAAGTTGAATGCACAATATTTATAATTGAATAGACCTCTTTTATTTTGTAAAATACTAAAAACATGTACAAAATGAGGAGATATCTTGTGTTCCTGCAGTGATGTGAATTCTTCACATCTTATTTTTGCAAACACTAATAAAAAATACTAAAGTTCTGTACATCGATACAAGCAATTTATGAATCTAGTCTTTGTAATGCACACTGTAGTTTGGAGCACATCTCCATAGAGGTTAATGAGGGGGCACTCTGAAGTAATTAAAACAAGAGCATTATAAGGCAGCAGTTTCACATAAGGTACTCATGGCAACATACCCCATACTTAATTAAAACATTGCTGACAGCATTTTGTATCTTCTCAGGTAATCTGCTGTGAAATTAATAAGGAAGGAAAATTAAATGACTAATGTTGGCACAGAAAGGCTATTTTTTTCAGCAGTATGCATGACAGGGGTCTCTATCTGGAATGCGTGATCCTTATTGCGCTGAAAAATACTTCTTCAGGGTCTCACTATAATCTGATTCCAATTTCACTTATGGTGTGACACTGTAGCGACAAGCCAGGAGAACGTTTAATTGAAATGTCCCTGCTTTTAATTGGATTCCGTTAAGATGTGAAATTACCTCCTGAATTACAGTCTCGTACCTTTAAATGCTGGTACAGAATGGTTTCCAGTGGTGATCAGTTAAGGAGCTGAAATAATGCCTCCATTCAGCGGTGCATCACTGTGCAGAGGCAAAAAAAACAACAAAAATAGAAAAAAAAAATAGTCTTGAATTTAAAGACAAACAGTTCAACGTGGGGCCTTGCATTTCAAAGGCAGTCATTTATCTAGTGAAATGAATTGTTGTTTTTAACAGGATAGTGCTTGAGAGATAATGCAATACTTAAGCATGACCCTGTAGTATCAGACATAGGATTCAAGGCTATTTCTCAAGACTATTCTGGGATTTCTTTATTAAACTCTAACATTTCACGGTATACACTGCCGTTTATCATGATACTGTATTTAGACCCACAAATGCCCATTACCAAAAATACAGTGGCTGCCAGATATCCATTGCAAGGCAAGTGAACCAGGCATTCATGATATCATAGTTAAGCTGAAGGTGTTAGCATCAGACTCTGACATGTTCGGGTAATGTGTGGGTGGTAGGCAGCAAAGCTTCCCTCACCTCCTTGAAGGTTGTGCTCTTCCAACCTCCTACATTGAGATTTGTGAATTTTCCCATTCTGGGGCCCGTGTCACCCTGCTGTGGCTGCGCAAAACATCCCTGCCTCCTCCACCTACATCCACGACCCCCTCTGATAAGCTTGGAGTTCATCCCTTTCAGTGATTAGTTTGCTGGCAGATTGAATGCCCATGTCTACAGCCCTGTGTCACCCAGGCTGGCTCTACCTGTGTGTGGTTGGATCAGCAGGTGGCTGGCACACTGTCCGGCGTGATACTGAAACCATTATTTATACATAACAGTTGTCTGTGTGCTCAGCAAAGCCATGTTTCCCACCTCCGAGAGAATGCATGGAGGATAGACGGCATCCTTGGTTATTTCATAATTCTTGAAAAATAGATTTTGCCTTGATTTATGCTAGATATGTACTGCATTGGAATAACTCGCAAACATGTTTTGAGATTCTAGGATTCATATTCTGTGTGAGTGAGGATCCCTAAAATGTGAGGTCATTAGTTACTTCTCTGCCAAAATCCCCCCTCTTCAGTACACTGTGTGCA
The DNA here is from genome assembly GCF_014851395.1 of Micropterus salmoides. Classification (NCBI taxonomy): domain Eukaryota; kingdom Metazoa; phylum Chordata; class Actinopteri; order Centrarchiformes; family Centrarchidae; genus Micropterus; species Micropterus salmoides. The sequence goes on along the minus strand of NW_024041039.1, from coordinate 22,493,099 downwards.
TGTGTTTGTGTGGTTTGTGTGAATTCACATGCGTTTGTTTGTTTACTGTGCCACTGCTGGCCCAAGTCGGAGCCACAGGGGTGTGAAATAACAAGCACAAGAGGGATTTCACGCCTTTGCAGAGCTGAAAAGGTATGTTTTTGTTAGACAACTCAGTCCATTTCCATCCCCGACAAACTTTGTTTACTTCCCACTAGTCACTGCCTACCTATTTTTTAAAATCCCATAAAATTAAAGCGGCAATATTATATATGGGTTCCCACGGGTATAATGTGTCCAGGTTTGCTTATGCTACACCTCTGGCCTGTATTATCGCTGTTATCAATGGCACGCGGTGCATCATTAGAAAAAGACAAACAGAACAGTTTCTTTTGGGGGGGGCAGACACGCTGACAGAAAATCAATGCTTGGTTTCCCATGAGCACCTAATTAGCTGGACACTTGTGCACTGTTGAAACACGGGCCGTATCTCTTTGTCTGCTGAGTCGATCAGGTGAAATGCATGAAAGACACCTTCAGAGCTGATAAAGTGTCAGAGAGGTGAGGAGTAAACACATAAGTGACACTTATTGTCTAGCACGTCTCACACCCACTATATGCATTGGCAGACTTGATTTGAACTTTACCGTCCATGACAATGAAGTTATATATATATGTGTGTATATACACATATATATGTATATATATACATAGTTCATATATATATATATATATATATATATATATATATATATATATATATATACATATATATATATATATATATATATATATATATACGGGTCTACCAGAGGCCTGGGAGTTTGAGGTTTCTGCACAGTATTTTAGCGGTTCCTAGGACTGCACTCTTCTGGACAGAGACCTCTGATGTTTTACCTGGAATCTGCTGTAGCATATGTATATATATATATATATGTCAGTGTGTGTATATAGCCTGTCTAAGGCCTTAGGGTCTAGGGCTGAGATTTCATTCAGTTTTCAGTTGGCTGTAATACAGGGTCAGGAAAACAAGTGTTGAATATATAATTTTAAGTTGAGTGCCATCAGCTTATGGTCTAGCACTAGCTGCATAGCTCTGACTCAATTGGTCTCTCACTGAAAATTCTAAACATTCAATGAAAAAAGGGAAGAGGTCGGTAAAAAAAAATCTAAAATGTCCAATCTTATTCTATAACCTGTTAGAGTGACACTTGCGAATTTCCACTATGGACAAGGTGGCAGTACAAACGCAGATAGACGAAGGGGAATAAAAGGGTCTTCTCATGACAAACTTTCTGGAAATGTCAGCCTTTCATGCTTTTGAGAAGACCTATTTCATATCTATTACAGCAGGCATTCTGTGTCCGATATTTCAGATTTCAGTCCTCCCGCACTGCAAATCCTCTGCCAATCTTCCACCCTTAAGAATCTCTGCCAGCCCCGATGCATTATTCCCCCTACCTCCTCTCTCCCCCTTTTGATGTGACAGAACAAACCGCGACCTATTAGGATTAAGGCTTTGAAAAGATCTTTGAAGCCGCTCAAGGTTCCTTTAAACTGGGGAATGACAATATGAGCTGTGTGGCAGCAGATGCTGAATGGAGTGATTGCTAGTCCTCCTCACCGAGGTCTGCTGTCACACAACACCCAGGCATACAAACACTCACACATGCGCGTGCATCTGTGAATGCGCGCACACACAAATGACTTGCAGCATCCACCCTTTATCCAAAGCACTGCAGTTGTCTTTTACAGTACATGTATTGTGCTCAAAAATGCAGATTTGGTTTGGCACTTCCTCTTTTTTCCCATGTTTTGCTGTGAACTGTCAGTGCTGAGCTTGGCTCTGAGCCTTTGCTGTATCTGAACTGCTACCCAGGATGAAAACAAACAAACATGACAATACCTTGCATTTTCTCCTTTAATGATCTCTTTCTGTTTAGGACACAGTGCCGTCAAAAGCATCATTGGGAATAGGATGCTGAAATGTGAAGGACAGGGGTAAACACGGAAGGATGTGGACTGCTGGAAACCGACATGAAAGAGAGAAGTCGTAACCCACTTATGTGTGCTAACGATGTCTGTATGAGTGCGTGCGAATGAGAGTTTTGTGTCTTCTTAAAACATAATGCCATGCTGTGGGAGCAGTTTATCTGGCTGAAAATTAAAGCAGTTCAAGGTGTCTCACTTCTCTGCGCGAAGATGCTCAAAAGCACAGAAGAATTTTCATTTTATCTTTTTTTATGATGCCTCAACACTGACAGTGTATCTGATGATGCTGGAATGATGGAATGTCGCACTGATGCAAAGGAGAGAAAATTAAGTAAAAATGACATCCTGAATGTTACCTATACACTTTACTTCAGTCACACAGACATGGCAGAGTGCAAATTCCATTGCTATGCATCTCCCACAATCAAAAAAGAATTTAGCTTTCTTTTATCTAATCACTCCTCTGAATATCCCTTATCATACCTGCCTCGCCCCCTGAGGTAGCCAAGGACAGATGCCATATCAAATATTCAAACTGGGTGATTCCTGGAGAGATTTATCATGGCAAATTTCATAGGTGATCCTATTTAGATATTCACTGTCTATTTTGCGTGGTGTCTGGGTTTAAACATACCCCGGTGTGAGATGTCACAGAGAGACAGTCACTACAGATAGCTGGTCTGTGGTGAAATGAAGCTATGGGACACACAGGGCAAAAGGCTTCTCCGTACATAGTCAGAGAGACAAGTTCTCAGGGAGCTGCCACCATAGAGCACATATTGATCTGCCATTGCATCTTATCTTTGTGACTCTAGATTAAAATGCTCAACATCGGCTCTCCCTCTCTCGCTCCCTCTCTCTGCCAGGCTGAAGGCCTTTCTATATCCCTGAGTGGAGGAGCTCTAATCTCCCCATGAAGTAGTGGGAGCCTATCACTGGCAGAAAAACGCACAGTTCTCGCTGCAGAAAAAGGGGAGCTCAGAAATTAACCGGCTTAAAATGCTCCCCATCTAAAGAGTAACTTGAATGATAATCAGGCTTGATCCGTGTTCTGTATCTTTTGACGCAGAATGTTTGCTCTGTGAGATTTCTGACTTTTCTCGTGCACACACACACACACACACACACACACACACACACACACACACACACACACACACACACACACACACACACACACACACACACACACTCTTTCTTCTCCTTCAGGCACTGTTATCATAATCCAAACAATTGGCTGTTGTAACTGTATGTATTCCTCTTGTGGGAAATGGCTGGGAATCAGATCCTCTCGGGTCTTGTTTAATGTCCTGTCCAAATGAGCAGGGAACAGTTGAAACTCTGACAAAAACGGGCAGGAATAAAGGAGAGAAAGCCTGGGCAGACAGACGGATGAGCCCCAGGCTCCAGGGCTTTGACTTTGGCCAAACAAACGTTTGTTTTTCAAAGTGTTTTTATAGCAGGATGGATTAAAGCGGATGTGAACCAAAGCCCCCCACCACCCCTGCCCATCCGTGGTCTTGTCAAATGGTGCATTGAGAAGAGGGGTCGCACCTGTTAGGGCAGCCCAGAGGAGCAGGACCAGGATGATATTGAGCAGGGCTTTGTGGGTATCAGAGTCAAAACAAAGCTGTCAGCCAGGGCTCATTCATCTTTGATGTTCATTGATGAGGAAACTGGTGGGCCTCAACAGGGCATTGTTTCCTCTAAGTGGTGCCCATTGATAGCCAGAAAGCCACGTTTGTTTTTAGTCTCTGACGGGTGGAGCTAATTTTAAAAGGCTTAATGGTGCATTTAACCAGTCCAAAACACTGTGCTTTGGAGCCCTCCTTGCACCATTGGCTCAGGCCTGTCTTCCTGCTTACTAAATGGCCTATAAACAATAATAAAATGCTAATCATGTGTGAATGGCCAACACTGGTGGGCATGCACGTATCTTCAAGCCCCGGGCTCTTCTGAATGCCTGCTGTGACAAATCAAGATCCAGAAAGGGAGAGCATTTGACTGCCATCGTGTCTGCTTCCTGGCCCATTCTCTACCTCTCCACTCTCTTTGTCATAAAAACCTGGATAGCCTTCATAAAGTGCATTTCTCATGCTATTGTTCAGCTAATCATATCCTCTCCAACAATTTCAGGATGTGACAAGATAAGATAGGGGATATTAATGCCATATCGCCTCATCTCAAATTATGAAAATGTGCGGATGGGGGGAGGGCATCTAGGAAGGAAATAGAAATCAATTTGTAGCGCTTCCATTTTGTATATTGCCTTGAAAAGAAAACAGTAATTTTCCATGTTATCTACCTCAAATCCTATTAGAATAAGGTTAATTTAGTGGCAACGATTTCAAAACGTTATCATATTGTCCTATCAGCTGATGCCTTTGAGTGCTCTCTGTTTGTAAGGTGTAAATGTTCAAATTTAATATCATGTTAGATACCGTATCTGACTGATGCATGATCTTGGATATCACTTGCAGAATGGTGAATGCAGAACCACCACATTAATTAAACTATCAATTGCAATAAGCTTACCATGTGGTCCACCTTTGAATAAAGTCAATGTTACTGTACTGCAGATGCAAATCCTTCCTTCCCCTAATGATAAAATGCCAAGTTGTTAACATTCAGCTCTTAGCTTGACCTTATATACCTTGTTTTTATCATTATATTCAAATTTCAAAATTCAAAGAAATTCCACCTTGCCTATAGCGTACACATTAGAAATGTATAGTATAATTACAAATATATATATATATATATATATATATATATATATTTGTAACTAGCATGAATACTCCGCATGATTTTGTTATTAAAATTAAACATTCGACGTGGAGCTGCATGGTCATAATTTACCACTTTAGATCCTGAATTCATGAATATGAATGTGTCTTCCACAAGAACTGGCCCCTATTGTTGTGGAAAAATATCAAGGACTCTTGCCTTGTTTCAATGCAGGTGTATCAAGGATGCACAGCCACATCTTACCTTAAATAGGGGTCTCTGTTTACACCTTCAGAGCACTGGAAGAGGAAACTCTCACAGAATTTCTTTTCCTCTCCCTGCTGATTGTCTGTAAGCTTGATTTGCTTGGATTCTTAAATGACGGGCTAATATAGAGTCCCACACTTTGTTTACGTAGCCACGTATTGGTTGGCTGCCTCCTTAAGTGTGAGGAGATATGCAAGAGCAATCAAATATTTCTATGGCTTGTATAAATGATGGTGGATGGGAAAGGAAGTTTGAATTTTTCACTCCTCATTTGTGGTTCAATTGCCAGAGTGTGTATTGCCTGTTTTTCCGGAAAGAAAATAGATGGCTTTGTCACTCAGTATGCATAAACTGTTGGTCTGTTTGTTGTATGCTGTCAACAGAAATGATAGCAATTCTATTTGTCTTATGAGAAAGACATTGTTACAAAGTCTGAATAGCAGTTTTCACGAAAGGGATTGTTTGTTCATTCTGAAGTTATTTTCGTCAGACATTATATGACATATCTTCATGAACCCTTTCAAATGCTGAAACTCCTGTCACAAAGTGATATGTTAAGAGGAAAGCAGAAAAGAAACTTGACATTTTTTGTATACACATACACCTCCGTTATTATTGACTGAACACAGTCTGACATGCTGTACTCTAATTTCTGCATATAGTGTGTGGAATTCGGGGGGAGTATCAAGCAAAAACTTGATAAAAGTACAGGTAATTATGAGCTACGCATCCAACACTAATAGTATATCACAGAGATTACAATTTGTCTCCAAAATGACAGACATACAGTCTTCCCACATCTGCCTTGCAGTCTCATATCATTCAGCACTTGAGCCAAACATATATTTCTATCAAGGCACGGGAGAATAGCATCTTTGGTTTGGCGCAGAGGAGGTGTGTCCCCTTCTATCTTCACGAGAGAGGGAGAGAGACAGACAGAGAAGGGGAGAGAGAGGGTACCTCTCTTTTGTTCACTCCCCTCTCGAACTGGTAGTGTTTGACTTCCCCCAGCCAGGAGTGGGTAATTCTGGAGCCCTGTGTGAGGTTGTTAGATCACTGAGGCCCAAGACAGCACCATTCTTTGCAGACCCTTGACAGCAAATATGTGGTAATGATATTGTCTCCTGCTGGGTAATAACACACAATTCAGACTGCCACATACTGCAGTCGCCAGGGTAAAAATGGAGGGGAGAGAAAAAAAGAATTACACTGAAGTACTGGAGGAAAATGACCGGAGAAATGTCTTCAACCTGAAGTGCTATATTGAAAAAATTCACTCCTGCAGGACACTGCAGTGGGAACAACTGTCTTATTCCCCTCTTCTCAGAGTGATGTGGCACAGAATGCAACAGGATTCCATGCAAATGTCCTTTTCTGAGCAGCTTGGTTTTCTTTTAAAATAGGACTTTTTAATGATCATTATGTTTTCAGTTGGGTATTTAAACAGTCCTGTTTAGTACCTGAATGCTAACTACTGTGGTTAGCAATTCTGCCTGTTTAACAAAATCCATGGCTTTAAATGACTAAGGCCCTTTGTGCACTGCATAGTTAGTGTTTAGTATAAACAGCGTTTTCCTACTATGGAGACCTTCCATTGTTAACCAGACCACACTGGCGGCTTCAACCTTGACCTTTGTGTTGCTCTACTTGGTACTCGGCTTGTAACTGTCAACACCATCCATCACTGGCTAATCAGGGCCCGGGATGGGGGCAGGTCCCCCTGCTGTACTGTGAAATTGTGGCATGTGATCCTTAATGTGCGTGAAGTAGACAAGGCCTTGACACAATGCATCAAGCTTCAGGGGGGCTCCTCTGTGCTAGTCTATTAGCCTCCTGCTGTGCCCCTGGCTGCCTGGACTTATTCCTAGGGATAAGTTGGAATAATAGTGTTATGTCTGCATGCCTCCAAGACACTGGCCTCAGCCTTTGTCAGACTAGCTATCAATCAAAACCCTGACCAGTTAGACAGAACAAGTAACCAGCACACCACTTTTTAGTTTTTACTATGAAAAATGGCTGGTGAAAGATTTGGATATTTGAGCAATCCTCAACTCAAAATGAACCCTCTTCTGGTGGTCAAAATGATCTTCTCTGGTCTCCTCAGCTAGCGTCCATTATCTTAGATACAGACTTTGCGTCTCTGTAGAGCATGAGATTGAGAGTAGAGCGACTCCCTCTCCTTATTCATACATTTGACTGCCATAGCAGCATTGTGCAATGGGCTAAAATAAATGAGAGCACCGTGTAAAAAGGTAGCCTTGATACCGTGCGACTGGGTGCAAAAGGGAGGCACAATGAAACGGAAGAATTCATCTTTTCTATCAGCCCCTCCGCTCACGAGTTGAACCAGGTATTCAAATGGGTTCAATCTCAGCCGCTCAGATTTGCATAACACAGAGAGATGAACTCAAGTGATTGAATTGGGCTAGGTGGAGTGAAAAAAAAGAAAAAGAAAATGAATTTCCAAGCGAATTAGGAAATGATGGAAACGGCAAAGGGTACATTATTTATTTTTCACACTGAAATAATTACGGAATTAACCTTTCCTTTCAATGTGACAGCCTTCTAAACCCTCTTTATCACAGTGAATTTGATGTACCGGACTCTCTTGGAAAAAACTTGACTCTTTTGACGAATAAAACAGCAGTACCTATTATCCTGTCACCGCCATACCTGCATCTATTTTACCATTGGTCCAAGCTGGTCATCTGATCTGCGTTGGCTAAGCTCCACCCGGATGTCATGTTTTGTTGTCTATCAGTGATGTAACTCTAATGCCCGTGCAACTTCCCCGTGACTGGCAGTGACCACTATAGAGTCACAACACTGCAGGAGGGGAAAAAGCAATTTCATGGTTCACTCTGTGGTTAATGTGCTGCTGTAATCTTTAGAGAGGCTTGTCTTTTTTGTTTAAGTTTCACAGAATAAAGGGTTGGACTATCGTAAACTCAGGCCAATTAATCACTGGGCTAAAAGGTGGCAGGGAGCCGTGCACTGGGCAAAGAGCCACGGTGAAGGTGTGTGTCTGTGTGTGTGTGTGTGTTTGGTTGGTTGAGCGAATAACTTCTTTCAAAAGGAGTCAGTCTTTCATTTAGTAGGTGTATGCGCTGACTTCAGCTGGCGTGTATGTATTTACTTGAGTGTGCAGTCTTTGCTTTGTTTCTGGGTGGGGGTGGGGGGGAGCGGCACTTACTGAGTGTATCTTTAGTGTGTGTTTGTGCGCTGTGCTCACACAGTCAGGTAAGCCTCTCTAATTGCTGCAAGGTGCATTAGCACTCAGCCATCCCTCTCTCTCTCTCAGTGTCTTTGTTTTTTCACTCAGTCTGCAGGCCAGAAGACAATCAGACCAGAAGGGTCATTTTCTGCAAGAGCTCACCTCCCTCCTCCAAGCCTCGCCGCTGACAGGCTCACGCTCGGCAGGAACCCTAAATTAACACTTGACGTCTGCGAGGCTCAGCCCTGATGAGGCTGCAGAGAGACAAAATGTCAGAAAACAAACACTCCATCATTTTTGCCTCATTTCCTTCCACCACTGGAGAAACACTCTCACCTGGAGGGCTTTAGAGGGCTGCAGTGACATTCACTCCCCTATCTGTTGTCGTGGATCATCCCTGGTGCCTATGGGCCAAGGTGAGAGGCTGAGACCAAAGAAGAACGGAGGGATGCTGACTAGGAACTGGTAATTACAAAATCGTTATCAAGAAGCAATTGGAGGGAGAACTGAATCGTTTGACACCTGTTGGGTGTAGAACTGAACTCCATTCTCTTTAGTTAGACACATCAACAGAAACTGGATTATGACCTATAAATATGAAGTGTTCAAAATGTATTTGTCAAGTCCACGTATACAAAATACTAATACCTTTTTGTTTTGGAAAATGTTCGTATAAAATTAATTTCTTTATTTCCCTGCATTTGGATTGCATTCACCTCCGTTCAGCCATTACAAAGTAAATGATTTGTTTTCCTGAGCACATCAACAACAACCCTTGTAATTATTCCTCACTGGGGATGTGCACAACGCTAGGACTCAACACTGTAGAGTAGTATGATACTATTTGAAGCCTACTTCAAACACAGTGCCCCCAGCGAGTTCTGATAGCGCCAGTGTCTATTTTATTATTTGCTTTATCTCTTTGTTGCGTGAGAGTTTATTTGTTTACATGAGAGGGATTGGAGGTTTGGTGATCTGAGCAAATTGCAGCAGAAAGTACTTCAGATGGGAATGACTGTAATTAGCATGCTCTTAAATGTGGAACGCTCTCCTAATGTTTTTGTTTACGTGGGGCAGCTGATCTGTGACTCGGTGCGGGGGCGGCCCACAGGCAGGTTAAAATCACTTGTCATGCCAGAGATCATCATTATGAGCTTACAATTGGTCAGTGTTGAGGAACAATCAATGCAGCGCCAGGTAGACACTCTACTACCAGCCCATGCTGTCAGATTTTGTGTGTAATTTTGTTTTTATAGTTGTGTTTTCCAAAGTGGATAATTTGAAAATATGAGTGCGTATGTTTGTATGTGGTCATGCTCATATGTTTTGGCTCATATTGTTTTTCTTTTTTCTAAGCTTACTGAACCGCCTTTCCCTAATCTCTGCATCTACACTGAAGTGTATGCTCCATGACACTCATTAAAAGTCAATTAAGAATTTGCTGGTGAGCCCAGTTATTCAGTCAGTGATTATATTTCACTGGAGGATAATATCCAGGTAAATTAAGATTTCGATTGAATTCAGCCCTGGTTGTCGCTGCATCTCCATTTCACATCATGGGACAATTGAGATTTTATCATGGATTAAAGTGGGGGATATTACACCTAATTTAAAATATGCACATCTACAACTGCACGCACAGCTTAAGCATCTGCCATGATATTGTGAAAAAAAAGAGCAAAACAATTAAGCACGTTGCACACAAAACTCAAATAGCTGTGAGTTACAATTCATCAAATTGGCAGAGGAATACAGGGCGGAAATACTGCCTTAAAGAGTTCTTGAGAAAGATGAAGGGAGGCAGCTAAAGAGATGGAGACACGAAAGGAGCAGACAGAGGAGACAGGAAGTTGGAAAACATTGCAAAGGGGGTGCCATGGTAGTCAGGTGACACCGTGACAAAGTTGTGCTTGTTTAAAATGGAAATCTTCCCAGACTTCCTCCCGCTTGCCCTCTCTCCCTCCCTCAACCCCATTAGAGCCCATTGCGAACGCTAAGCTCCAGCATCTGAAGTGGCAACACTTGAGATGGTGAAAGTGACAACATCTTAACATAAGCTGAGGGGCTAAAGTGAAAGTCAGTGCAAACCCCCAACCAACCTCACTTTCCATCCACATCCTTCACCCCTGCTCTGTCATCCCTCTTACCCCTACACCCGGGCCATACAGCAACTACGCTGTGGCTGCTTGGACATCCAACCTGCCTTCTACAATCAAAAAGTTGCAAGTAGAGAGCAGGGATAAGACTACCCATCTTTCAAAAAGTGTAAATAAAAGGTCAAAAGTTGAGAAGAAAGGAGGAATCTCTCTTCATCTCATCTCTTTCTATGTTTCACGGTCATCGTTGGTCCTTCCTTCCACTTCCAGTCACAGGTGCCTCCAAACAGAACTGGAAGCATGTAATCCGCCCAAATCCAGCCTCTTCCGAGGAGTGTAAAACCAGGAATTTTCTGTGGGGGTCACTGGATTAGACAGAATTCATGGTGGTAGCTTGGCTTGAGAGGTAGAATTAGCGGAGTAGGGAAAAAAGGGAGAGGAGACTGAACTGGTTTTGTATTAAAATGAGCTTACCAGGTGGTCTCCCTCCCAAAAGTGGACACAGTGTGTCAAGTAATCTGAAAAGCCCCCGGGTGTTTGTTGCTCATTGGCCAGAGGCCTGGTAAAAAGAGAGAGCGAGGGACTGAGAGAAAGCGAGAGAAAGAAGGGGGGCTGGCTAGGGAGGTGGCACTGATGTGGCCATTGAGGCCTCAGTGAAATGTCTGTCAGGCTTGGTTTACCACAACCACAGCAGTGATTAGGCCCCTTTTGATGGCAGGTTTAGTTTTCTGTCCATTGGCAAGAAAGTGAGAATGGACAAGAGGGAGGGGTAGGGGAGCGGGGTTGGGTTGCACTGGGAGACTTTGGGGTGGGCGTTTACGCACTGTTGCAGGAAGACGGGAAGGGTGGAGATGGGGGGGGGGGGGGGGGGGGGGGGGGTATTAATGTCTTGCACCAGGGAGCTCCTACGTAATTTCCCAGCGGGTCGTGGGGTCAGGTTTGTATTTAGTTAGTGGTAATGATCTCGTTAGGGATCTGAATGGACCACCGTCTAAGCCCATTGAGGACAGCGAGTGTGCCTCCCCATCCCCCACCTCTGCCTGCCTTGTGTGGGCTTACACAGCCCGTGAACTGTGATTAATGGACTTCCAGGGCTTAATAACTTGCAAAACAGTATTAAACAAGGGAGGCCCCAGGACAATCGGAGAGGCTACCCAGGCGGAGTAGGAGGTGGCTGTAAACAGTGCCCAGCAACAATTGCAATGCATGGAATTAATTGAGATGGGCCACTCACAATGCTACAGCTGGCTAGTGGCAGGGAGCCAGGCCTGGGAGAAAGCTTCACTGGTGCTTCCAGGTGGCCCAGACCAGGCCAGGCCTTTTCAGTTTTGTAAGTGTTAAAAAATAGAAGGGGAGAAAGGCTACGTTTGTGATGGGGAGACAGTGAGAGGAAGCCATTGAGGAGAGACAAGAAAGAGATTAAAGAGCACAGAGAGTGATAAGCAGATAATGGGGGGGACACATTCAATGGAACAAGTAATCCTTGACATGCAAGCACAAATATGAAGCCTTTTGTCTCTTGTGTCTAATTCAAGCCAGAATGTGTAAAGTGGCAAAGAAAGAATAGTGATCCACATTAACACAGTACACAGAGAGAGATAAAACACACTCATCTGTCCAAGTGCGCACACATACACAAACACACGCATTTCATCACCAACTCCCATCCCTCACCGCCCTTCCCACGTCTCCTGGCCGTCTTACATTCTTTTTTCCCACTCTTTGTGCCCTCTTGTTTGGAAACAAATGATCCCAGCATGGAGTCACGAGTACTGATGTGTTCAGACCACCCTCCACTCTGTCACAGAGCCCGTCTTTTCTCCCAAGCATTGGTGTGCATTTTATGCCGGTATAATGTAACTCAAATTTGTAAATATAAGCAATGGGGACCACTTGTGCCAAGGGGAAAGCACTTTTTAATGGAAATGAGAACTACACTGGTCAATTTTGTGAGAATGCTTCTGTTGAATGAATCATATTTTAATTAACCAGTTGGCCAGTAACATTTCACGCGTGATCTTGTCCAGAAGTATGTTTGAAAATTAATAGCAGAGGTAACAGTGATTGTCATTGTTGAGACAAATATAATGCCAGCATGATTTTAGCAAACTGCACAAAAAGATACTGGCATGAAACTGCAAAATTGCAGTGTGTGTTCAATTATAGGTAATTATGAAACAATTTGGAAAGCATTTGATTAAAACATGAACAGGTAGTTTCTCCCATCATGAGGCATGTGAGATAAATGTTTTTGTTGAACGCAATGTAACTATTGTTTGTTTTTTAGCACTTAATCTCTTCTAAATATATTTGGTGACAATCTTATACTGGGGAAAAAGCATCATGTTTAAATGATGTAATTCCTATATTGCTTTTCTATATTTTGAGTTCACATCTAAATACTCCACATTAAGAGTAAGAAATATAGTTTTAACATGGTTGTCGTTGGTTTTATAAGGGGGGAAATAGAATAATTGCATGTAATAAAAAGCAGCAAAAATAGATGGTATAGGTGTTTGGTTTTTCTCAACAGTGACTCATCTCCAAATGAGTGACACTGGGTTCATCCTAATCTGCTTTTCTTGTGGATCAGGGATGAGTTGCACAAAAGCTCGCTTTTCCATTCACTCCTGTGTAGAAGTCCGAGATGTCCTCAAAGTATTTGCCCAAACCCTTTACTTAATCAGCGGCTGAGAGGTTATTCAACACCACAGTCTGATGCTCCTTCCAGGTTTCTGATATCTGTGTCCATAAGATCGATGTGACTGGTTTAAAATAATAAAGGTATTCATTTTAGATTAATTTTAGCCACAATATATTTATATGGAGTTGCTACAAATTAATTTTATACGCAGTTGTTACAGATGTATTTGCAATTACATGAAAGTGTGACATTTAATTTATGTGTGTGGGAATACATACTGTTGCATTATCTCTCTATCTCCCTCTCTCACCTCACAGCTGTCGCCAATACTCCCCCACCCCACTCACCCTCTCTTGCAGGGTGTGGGTGCAGCGGGTGCAGCGGGGGCCTTGGCCCTGACGAGGCCGAGAGGGGATCCACTGCTGTGCTAAGCCTCTGGCTCCCTGCTCCCTCCCCACCTTCTCACATCATGAATAATGGAAGAGAGAAATACATTTATCTTTTAATAGCCCCGGCCCCCTGGCTGAAACCGTTCAGTCTGGCCAAACCAAAAGGGTGACGTTTCTGAACCCCCAACCCCAATCCCATCCCATGCCACCCCACCCCTGATTGTCTCTGCTGCTTTTGAAGTTGGGCGCTTCTTAGTGTCCTAGAGATGGGTAATCAGGCTTGATTCTGGAAGGGTCAGGCCATCTTTTGAAGGGGCGTCATCCCCAAGTTCGACCAAGGAGGGCCACGCTCACGGTCTGTGTAAGAATTACTGTAATTTCATCAGACATATTCACTGCCCAGTTTCAAATTTAATAGACTCAAGAAAACGTAGATGAAGAGAGCATCTTGGTTGTGCTATGGATGTTGTAGCAGGATTGTGTAAGAAGATTGTATAATGCAAATTACCAGCTGAGATAATTGTGAGGTTGAACTTCTGTGTTTGCTTATATTCAAGTTTGATGCTGGAAGTCTTAAGACAATAAAATAAAATAAAAGTATAAATATAAATATCTAAGACTGGATTAATAAGACCATGTGGGCTGTGTAGTTCATCCAGTATTTCATAATGCGTTAAATATTTCTCATTTGAAATTGCTGCATCCGAGATGAATATCTTCAACATAATAAAAAACAACATACACCCTTGTATATATTTTCTATGAATTCTGATTTTTTGTCTTATAATAGTGAGTTTTTACAATGAGAGCACACACACATGCACACATAGGAAGATACACATTGATGCACTTTAAACAAACTGCAATACAGTTAACATAAGAGCTATTAATACTCAAACTAGATATATATGTGCATCAAATAAAGATGCCGTCTGTTTTCACACTATTTCTAATAAGATACTGTGATTTCAGATCAGCCAGCCCCTTAATGCGCTACGTATCGGTGCACCATAATGTGGGAATAACACAGTCTTTCTCTATTTAACTAGGATCAGGAGGATTTCAGTCCAGCCTCCTCATCCTCATTTTTCACACATCTGTATGTGTGGGCTCTGGGGAAGGCAAGTGTAGCAGGATACCTTAACCCTGTGTTTGTCTACGCTGATTTAAGGCTCAAACATCCCTCGCTGTGACACCTGCAGCAGTAAAAGAAACAGCAGAGGAACTTAATCAGCCAGCAGTGGCTCCGATAGTCATTTGACACTGAATTTGTTCAACTGAGTAGATAGTTTAGAAAATTATTCACATAGATCAGTTATTTTTGCCGTGGTGCATAGTGAGAGTTTTGTTTACCTTTAAGCATGGTTTAAAATATAATATCACATTAAATATAATACATTTGATTCACTAACTTTCTGTAGGATTTCATTAATAAAAAAAGTATTTTTAACACTTTTTAAAATACATTATTTAAATACATGCATCCAGTTACAAATTACACGTTTGTGTTAAGGAGCCTTTTATTTAAAAGTTGTCTTTAAAATAAATGATTGAATGTTTTTGTATATTCAGTGTCAACCAAAACATAATTTCTAATGATTAAAAAGGGTTTTATTGCGACAGTTTCTTTGATAATTTTCGAATAAAATGTTAGAGAGTGCTATTGTTGACGTATATGTTAGTGCCATGTGTAAATTAAAACATTTTTTATACTTTGCAATTGAAATATATTTTCCCATCACATAGGAGGCAATAATAACTTTACAAAGGTTGGAAATTTACTTTCAGGTTTGTTGGTGCAATATACATATATAGGAGTCAACAATAGCAAGGTACAGGTTTTTTGACATTGGATACTTTATGTCACTAACTTGTGATTAGCTTATCACATAACTGAAAAATACAGGGAACAAAACACACTCGAGAAACACTGAAGCTGACATCACTTTTTCAGCCAACAATAACAAGTTCAAGCACACACTTCTTCCCAACATGTCCCCTCCTTCCCCCTCTCCCGACACACACACACACACACACACACATACACATACTCTCTCTCACACACACACGCACGCACACACAGTGTAACCTAAATCTCTTTTCTCCATTTCCACACACACAACTCATACCGCACCAAAACCCTCTTACCCACCACTCCCCTGCACCTAAAGCCTTCAAGCAGCCCCGGGCTTGTGTAGTCATGCGTCAGTTGCCTGGCGTTGGGGATGAGGCCTTGCTAGCCGTGGCTGTAGCTGGGTCCTAGCCAGCAACTCCTCAGCTCCCTGCTCTGCTCTGTGGAAGGCAGAGAAGCTGAAAGCACCATTTATCATCACTTGTGTGGGCAGCATCACCACGGCAACGCTCAGGCTGGCAAATGCCACTGCTGTGAATACTAATGAGGCTCTTGGCAGGCCTGTGTTGGCGTCAATGGGACCAGGGTTGTACTCTGCGTGTGTGTGTGTTTGCGTGTGCATGCGTGCGAGCGAGTGCTGGGCTCTAGGAGGGCTACAGTAGAGGTAAACAGTCCAAAGGAAATCAATTAAGTGTTTCCACAGTGTTTGGCAGGCACTCTAATCTTCAGCACCACATTTTAAAATAAGGGCGGAATCTGCCTTTAATACCTCCTCTGCTTTCTGCATGACAATAAACAAGCAGGCAACAATAAACAGCCGAGCACAGCCGAGCTTGACTAAGTCCTCCGGTCTCTACTTTGAGAAAACACAAGTGAAGTCATTATTCCAGAGTTCTTTAGCTTTCTTCCCCATGCGGTATGTCTGTTCTTACAACGGAACATTGTGTCATGAAACAAAATAACAATAATTAT
Organism: Micropterus salmoides; assembly: GCF_014851395.1. NCBI lineage: Eukaryota > Metazoa > Chordata > Actinopteri > Centrarchiformes > Centrarchidae > Micropterus > Micropterus salmoides. The sequence goes on along the minus strand of NW_024041039.1, from coordinate 22,476,967 downwards.
TTTCTAAAGGTTTTATATTATATGAACATAATGTTTATTAGCGAAACAATATCAGATGGTTTTAAGTTGTTTAGTTCATCCCTGAATGCACGATGCAAGGCATTGGAGCTAATTTAATGAAGTATAAGTAGTGCACTGACATGAATTGGAGCGCACCTGCCTTTCTGCTTTTGACATTAGCTTTTAGTTTCAACAGGGCCTTCACATTGTCACTTGTCAGAGATTTTCTCTCTCTCCCTCTCTCTGCTTCACTGTGACTCTTATGTTAAAGTGATGCTGTGAATAAATTGGGCTGGAGCATGCCTGCTCTGCACTTTATTGATTCAGGCACTTTGATTGAGCAGGGATCTAATCAATTCTTCAGTGGTAGTGAGATGCCAGAGCAAAATTATTCTTAGGCAAACCCTTCAAATGACTTGTTATTAATTTGCCTCTTTACTGGCACTTGTTTGCTGGGAACGAGATGCGTTTTGGGCTTTCTCTGTCTATTAGCCGGGTTGTGCTCCTGGGATTTTCATGGGCTGCTAAGCTTAGGGGGGAAGAGAGAGTGTGTGTGTTTGTGCTTTGTGTACAAATCTGTTTATGTGTATGTGAACTGGGGGTGATTGGGCACACTATGCTTGCTCATCCTTACAGAGTGACTTATTAGTGCTAATTGGGAAGGACAGTTCAAACAAGCACAGAGGAGTGGTTGTCACACAAGCGTGACATGAGTGTAGAGAGGCAGGCAGTGCCGGGTGCTCTTCCCAGCTTCAGCCCTCCCTCTTCCTAAACCCATCCCCTCCCTGTGCCTCCTCCTCCTTGGACCCCCTCCTGGTTGTCCCCGGCCCCCGGCCTGGCCCCGCAGAGTGGCCACAGAGTGGGCTCTTTGTCTGGACATGGCCATTAGCAGTCAGCGGACTTCAGAAATGTGAGCGGGACAAGGCAGTGGACAGAGGCGCAGACAGAAACATGGCTGTCTGAGACACTTAGGAAGTCAACAGCTGACGGAAGGGCCAACACAAAGGAGGGGCTGCTGAAGCATGGGGAGCGTGATCTGCATAGAATATAGACCTCCCTCCCTTCGCTTGTGCACTTCGTGGCAAGCACACGCAAACAGCTACAGGAGCCCACGCACACACATTATGCACATAAACACACCTGATATGCTACTGAAGAAGGCAAACACACACACACAGACACAAATCGACAGCACACAGATGTGAATTTGCTACATCAGTGCCTCCATTAGCTGGTGCAGAAGATGCACTGACACCACAATATGATTGGAAAGGCATTCCCTCTGCCCTGAACCCTCTAGTTAATGATGAATCAACCGGTGGTGCATCGACACTAAGACCTCTCCCTGGAAAATGCTCCATACTTGTATTTAGCACGTTTTTTGCTAAAAGATGCTAATTCCAATGATTATTTAGTACCATAATAGCTGCAATTATATTCTGCACAAACTGATATAAGGTATAAGCACCAATTAGTAACTGGTCATTATCTTAAGCATTTGGTGCAGTGAGAGTGAAGTAATAGGCAACCATTCAATAACCCTTGCTCAGAAAAATGACTGCATAGTGCCTCAGTAATTAGTGGAGCTTGTTTGCCTTTAGTCTTGAAAGTGGGTTGTATATTCACTAACCTGCATTACTGCTTGTTGCTTGCAGTACATTTCACTATTACAGAGACAGCCTTGCTATTAATGGGTAGCATGATGATGCCATATTTTAATTATTCTCTATTTGGTTATGACAAGAGGGTGCTTTCAATGTAGCAGTCTTTTCTCTGGAAATACTAAATTTATTTCCATGTACCTGTATAGACGCTGTGTAATACATTAGTTATCTCAGAAATGGACACAAGAGATTAAAGCAAATATTGGTATGATGATGGTACCAAAGTGCACCAAATAAGCCACATTTCCATACAAGCATGCGCTCAACGTTCCAATGAAAGAGGGTGGTTTCATGACAATAATAATGGAAAATTCTGGAATATAAAAAGCACTGTGTTCAAATGGTATATAATGGTGATGGCCTGGGCTCTGTGCTGTGTGTGTGTGTGTGCTTTCTCAAAGCCACACCAGCAAGGATCACAAGAGCTGTATCAAAGCACTCGGCCACCATGCGAAATGTCTTCTCGCAGCAGGAGGTTGTGGGATTGTTGTCGGCATCCCAACTCTCTTTGAATGTCAGCCTCACTAACAGGGCAGTTGGCCTACACGGCACTGCTGACAACACAGCTACACTTTCAACTTTTATTCTTTAATCCCCTCCCCCCCCTTTTTTGCCTGGCACAGCGCCTCCCACTGGAAAAGAAATTGACATACACATGAACTATCCTCAAACATACTCACTCCATGCTTGTGGGAGACACGTTGTATGTGTAGGTGGACATGTGTTGAGGTGAACATCGGGTCAATGTGTATTATTTAAAGCGACGTCTGCCGTGGGATTTTTTTGTTCACAGTGACACATACAGGACTTGTGGAACATGCAGCCCAATACGCTGCCGAGTATCCAGACAGCTGAGCACAACAGCTTTGCACATAAATCAAGCGCACCCCAACACACTGGGCCTGCCTAATAGATGTTTAACTAAACCCCCTCATTTCAAACATTTTGACCCCAGTTCGCTAAAACACAATGTGAGAACTCCCTGAGGATTAGGCCCTGACCTCGCAGGGAATGGAGGGAATGGCCCACACTGGCTATAAAAGGAGCCTACCATTGTGCTGTCCAGGCATGGGGGAGGACAGTGTGAGGGAGATACATGCCAGTGGGTGGAGATAGCCTTGTTGTAACGACATCTTGATGGAGCATCTTTCCCACCCACCGGAGCAGCACTGGCTCTGTATGTATTTTAATGAGGCTTTGTGTCTACCCACATATAGCCCCTCTACTGACAGGGAACGTGTTAGCAACATGCTCGCCCTTTGTCACTGCACCCAATCACATAATCGACTGGTTGGCTAGATTTATTCTCTTGACTCTACTTGTGTGTGTGTGTCCATATGTGCAGGGATGTAAATAGTAAGAGTGACCTTTTACAGACACTGCACTGCATAGTTGGCATGGGTTGTAAAGCTGCTGGGGTGAACTACAAAACCCGTGGCGCTTTTGTGAGTGCCTTTCCAGACCCTTGTGTGTGTGTGTGTGTGTGTGTGTGTGTGTGTGTGCATATGTATGTGTGTTCACGGGCGTGGCGGAGCCTAAATAGAAAATTTTAACAAATCCATAATTTACAAGGGTCACAGTGTTGACAGAAGTACTTTGTAAATGCTTGTCCTGAAGATGAATTTGCCTTTCATATCGTAAGATCAGAATAATAATTTTTACTTTTGAAGCGCAGTTTTTTCATTCCAAAGTGGCCCTATTGAGAACACAGTGAATGCATTTATCACGGGGGTAATTTTATTTTCTTAAGCGGGGATATGGCAGGGCTGGAGGATCCAATTGTGTGCCAGGATGTAATTCAGATTTTATTTTCTTAGTTACTGACCTTGATCGGGGAACTGCAGGGTCAGAGCCTCTCCAGTCTCTATTGTAGGCTCGAATAGAATGTTAATGAATTGGTGCACTGAATATTAAAATGCAGACCCGCTTTCAGCACCCAGTCAGACTGTTGTGGCATGTTGAGTGTTTTGGCGACTGGACATGCAGAGTCTGCCTCACAGAGTCTGCTGCTGACTGGAGAAAGGGTGGGTGGAGACACAGAAGCCATCCATTTGTAGCAGGGAGAGTCTTTTCTTCCTCCCTGAAGAATACAACCGTCTCACCGACCAGGAGAGGGAGGGAGGGAGTGAATGGAGAAACATGTGTGATTTGTACGGTAGGTATGGGTAGTGGGTGGGTGTGGAGGAGTGTCACTTGGCCCACAATTGGGTGCTGTGTGATCCTGAAGGTTTTTTTGGGAGAGTACAATGGTCCATTTAGGGAGCACCCAATGCCCTGGTCCTCCTCACTGGCCCCGGAAGTGCTTCATTTTATGGGGAGGACAGCTGCACAGCTCTGTTTGTCTTCCCTTGCTTTTTGATTGGCCTGGCATGCTTGAGAGGGGCATGAGTACTGATTGTTTCAAACAGAACCTGGCATGCTATCAGCTGGGAGGATTGTTTATTGGGGAAGAGGCAGGACAAAGTCAACAAAGAGAGCCAGGAGCCAACGATGGCCCTGGAATCTTCAAAGGAAACACGCATCATCTCCAAGCCACCGTGAAATATTATAAATAGCAACAGAATACTCATCTCTCTAGTGCTGCCTCAATCAATGGCTTTTGTAGTCAAGTATTAACCCCACTGAGCCTACTGACTTTAAAACATCAGCAGCCATCGAAGGACGGATCACATGTAGAGAAGTATGAATATTAATTATTACATAAGCAGAGGCAGTCAATCAGGGATGATGGAGGGCTGCATGGCTGCCGTCATGACTAGTGGTCACCATGTTCTCACACGCTCTTGAAGTATTCATATCTAATAGATGTTTCCCAATGTATTATTTATCAAGGACATTTATCAGTATATTCACCCACAAAAAGATAGAAATCATATTTCCACATAAACAAACAAGAAAGAAAGAACAGATGGAAAAATACAAAGTGTGGAATGGTGAGCTGGGACAAATTAAAAATAGAAGCGCACATGAACAAACCCAATGTGAACACACAACTGATTCAACACTAGCCATGATTGTTAAAAATCTAATTACTAGTTAGCAGCTGCAATTTCTACAGCATCTATTTACCTATCAAAGGAAATAGCATATTTAAAGTCACATAACTGACAAGAGTTTTACCTTGCATTTGGTATCTAAAAGGAAAAAAGGGGTTATCCTTTTTGAGTTTGGCTGAATAGAACAGATCCCAGAATTAATTTAGCCATGCTCTTGCACAGCCCTGCACTGAGTCTCTCTATACAAGGATGAGTGAGTTGTGGCCTTGTGCTAGCCTCCATCTCCCTGAAAGAGGGAAGGGAAAAAAAGGCAGCAAATAAACAAAAAAGCGTCTTGGAGTTGCGTTTCCTTGCCTCTCCATCCTACTCATTTTGAAGCAGCTGCGCAAAGAATGTCAAAAATTCTGTGTCCTCTTTTTATATACCTTTCTGTCAAGTATTTCTTTTTTCCCTCAGGTTCAGATGGAAACCAATGTCTGATGACACATCTGAGGTACTCTAAAATGACCCGGAGAGAGAGGGAGAGCAAGAGAAGTAAAAAAGAGGAAGGAAATAGGTGTGTACGTGAGCGTGTCTGTGTTTCCTCCTGTGCATTTGCCTTATCTGTGTGAGCGTGCGCGCGGCTGTCTGTGTGTCTATGTGTGTGTGTGTGTGTGTGTGTGTTTGCAGATGTCCATGCTCTGGCTGGTCTCACACACTGTTCAACATGCCTCAAAAAGAAGGGATTTTCCCTCTTTGTTTCAAATTTCACAGGCCGTCCAAATGGGCACAGACATGCTTCCAAAATAAATAAATAAACGGATGTATCAGTGGCCAACATCTGCAGATTATGATTAGCATTTGGAAATTGCGTCCTTGAATGAGATTTGGATGTCAGTCTTCTTTTATGCGTGTGACTCCTATTCTGGGGAACTAGAGGGTACCGCTTTGTCCTTAAATTGGCTACAATTTGGAGGGAGAAAGAAATCCTCTTCTCTCTCTCTTCTCCTCTGCCCGTTACGATGTGTCGTCTGAACAAGAAAGAGACACTATTAATTGTGTTGAATATGAATAGCTGTATTTGGTTAACCAGTTTCAAAGGAAATTGGCCCAAAGGAACTTCTTTTCCTCTTCTTCCCCCTACTGTCTGTCCCTGCTTTTTCTTCTCTCTTTATCAAGATTTTTTCTTCCCTCTCTAATTTTACACTGAGCGAGCTGGCTGCTTTAGTGCGGCTGCATTATCTTATGTATTCAGCTTTCAGCTCCTCTCCCTCTCCCGATGAGGCGAGGCTTAATTGGGCTCCGGCTTTAAAGTCTGTAGAGCTCTCCACTTGCTCATAGAAACACATTCAGGGGCTGCTCATTCACTTCGAGTATGTGTTAGATGTACAAATATTATTTACTTTTATACTCCAAATCAAAAGGCACACACTTCCTGCCTCTCTACACACGGTCCGTGCAGGAGAATTCACAGTTCAATTCACTTCAGTGTACCCCCCACCACCACCACCACCATCCCACCCCACCCCCCTGCATTACAAGAATGTGCTGCTGCTTCACAAAAAAAAGTATTATTTAAAAGGACTGTTTCATTACAATGTAGTGGCACTGTCGATAAGAAAATATTAACAACCCTTTTTAAGGACAGTAATTATTACACTGCCTTGCAGTGGCACAGAAACTAGAGAAGCTACCACATTTTAATTCTAATAAGAAAAATAAACAATTTTACCTCTACTCAAGTATTTATTGCAATTTAAAACATGTAAAAATGTGTTTTAATTCCATTCTTGTAAGCCATAATTCAATGTGTGACAGTGTCTAATTGTTCATTTAAATTTCAAAAACATACTTTTTTTTTAACAGAACATGTATCACAGATGAATCATTAAAACAAGTGAAATGTATTATAGAAAAATCTAATAAACAGCAGAGCATATTCTTGAATTACTTTTGTGTCTCTGTGTGGAAGAATTAAACACACACAGGCACACACAACTAAATAAAAATAGACACAGATTGCAGGAGTGGAAAATTAAGGTTTCACCTCTTGGAGCAAAGGGAACAGCTTTACACACACACACACACACACACACACACACACACACACACACACACACACACACACACACACACACACACACACACACTCCTCCATTCCTCACAACTAAACAACCTGAGCAATTAGCTGCACCATTAGAGCCTGGAGAAGGGAAGAGGAGCTGTTAAGAGAAAGATGCTGGAGAGAGGAGGAGAGGGAGAAAGTCAGACACAGAGAAACTTGGTGGCTCTTGTTCACCACGGAGCCAGTGTGCTGTTATGTGAAGTGTCCCGGCACTGCCCGCTTACGATGCCTAGGCCATTTTAGGTGAAAGCTGATGAACTGCAGATGAACAATTTCTTACTTCCCTTAGACCTGAGCTTACATACAAACTCCTCCTCATTAGTTTTTGTCACTTGCATGGGTGCCAGGCACAGGAATAAATGAGACCACTATCAGCTGCTGCCTTGATAAGCTGCCTTATCTCATTAGGTTCCACATCAAAGTTAATCAGAGATGGGAATGGTAATTGGCCGACTAGACAATGCCACAGATCATGGGGCTTTTGTAGTGTATGTCATCTCCAAAACATCAGCAGGCTGGGGCTGGAAGATAGGGTGCATCTGTTGGAGAGAGAAGGAAAGAGGAGTGCGAGTAGGGGGGGAGTGGGAGTGAGAGCTGGGAGTGAGTGTGCATGATGAAGAGCACGGGGTGAGAGAGACAGAGAGAGAGAGAGAGAGAGAGAGAGAGAGAGAGAGAGCGAGGGGATGAGAGGGGAAAGGAGTAATGGCAGAGGCATAACAAGCAAGCTGCTCAGAATTAATGAGCTTACTCAGTAAGAAAAGAATAACCAATCAGTGTGTGTTGGGCAAATATAATTTGGGAATAATTGCTTGATTGGTTTTCTATAGTAGGCTGATTTGACCACACACAAGAACTGAGAATTAAGATGTCAAGACAAGAATTAATTTGGCAAGCGAGGGCACACAAATGTTCCTCTCGCTCCCCACTCAGGCGGCTTTGGAGGCAGCAGAGCCGTGAGTTGGAGCGCACTAATGATGAAAACACAGTGGTAGATTGCGTATTCATTTCCCTGTCTCTATTTTACATAAAGAGAGCCATGGCTAATGCCACAGATGTTGGGATATCATACAAAACCCCCCCCAAAAAAACGGTGCGTATGCTAACACATTTAATTGGCATTTTTGCATATTCCACTCCATTGTTGATAGCTAGTTGCAGCTGATTGTTCAGTTTGTGTCCTCATTGATTTCAGTGTGTGTATTTTTGGAGGGGTAACTGTCTGGGGATGGTAATTGGTGCATTTTGACGCTTCCCACCCCCAAACAGTGCTTATTTCTGAAGTCTTCTCTCCTCTCTCGATTGCCAATTCGTGAAGGCTTAGAGTGTGTCTTTCATTACTCACTACCTGCTTTGAGAAATCAGTCTCGACCTCGCTCACACACACTTGTGTGAGAGGCAATGAGGAAATGTTTTTGTCCTCTAACAAAGTGCTGTTGGTCAGAGTAACACATTAGAGAATAACTGACAGGAATACTGTGAGGAGCAAAACAACACCCACCCTAGGACCCTAATGGCCAGCTGCACCCTGCTAATACACACACATACAGGCACATGTATGTGCACACACACACACAACCCTGATGTTCAGTTTCCATTACACAGCACCGTATAGGGTCTCCCGATGTACACATGGCAGGAGCTTATTAATAGTAATCACGGGGCATGATGCAGGATAGAATCCAACATTAGTGCTACATTTGGAATGGATTCAGCCAAACCCCATTCAATTTAGATTTGAATAAGAAATATATCCCAACCTGACCACATGCATATGAATTGCCACATATATTTGCTCCCACATGTGTCTGGTACTTAGTTCCAATTAAGCTGAAAACACTGCTGCTGTGACAGAGGCTGCTCACACCGTCTCAGTTATCACTTCTCTGCAGGTTCCACGGCTAAGGCTATTCATTTTCAAATGTGTTTGTGTGTGTGTGTGTGTGAGTCAGGGTGTCAGGCTGTGTATGTCCGTGTGCATGTGTGCATTGACATTATTTGAGCAGTGAGGTAAGTAAAGGGAATAAATAAGCAGGCAGAGGTCCTGTCATGATGATGTTATTGCCGCCCTGGGTTTGCCTGCGGCATTATGAGGACAGGCACGCTGCCATATCCCTCACTGTCACATGCACACACACACACACACAGACTTGCACACATACACGTGCCTGCGTGCTGGGGATCTAGGGCACATGCTCTAGGTAAATTTGCTTTGATCCGCATTGCACCTAATTGAGTCACAGGCAATGTCTCAATTCCCACATCAAGGAATTTGAAAATGTTAGATTATTTCGCTTGGGGATTAAACCTAATTTTCGTGTGTTACACATTAACCTATTAGGCTGCTTCATCTGCATTGCTAATGCCCCGGTGCAGACAGCTGTCACTGCCCTGGAAAAAAAAACATGATCATGCAATCCTTGAATGAGTGATCCCTGCACCGATTAGTGGCAGTGAACTTCGCTGAGCCCAAGTGATAAGGCTGCAAAATTCCCAAGTTGCCAATAGCTCCGAAAATTATCAGACTGTAGGCAAAGGAGAAATTGTGCCTTCCGGCTCAGGAGCTTCAATCCAGGGTTTGCCCAGATTGACATTATTTAAAGCTATGGAAATGGGCTCTGGCTATCTGGAGGATTGCTAGAATAAGAAAATTTTCTGCAACATTTATGAATACGCTGACAGGAGGGTATAGGGGCAAAAAAAAAAAAATATATATATATATGCTGTGCATTCTCGAAAAAGCAATTTTAGGGTAATTTCGTGATTTTATGATCTAATCTAGGTAAATAAATAAACAGATATGTGTGGAGGGAAAACCCATATGGCTGTAATATTCTTAAAGGACCTCAGCAATCTCCACTGAGAAGCTACTTTAACAGGAATCACTGTGTACTCTATGTGTGGACCAAGTACATTGTTTTCTAACCTGATGCAGCAAAAATGGAAACAAAATCCCCCCAATCGTTTCCTGATGTTTAGCCAGCACATATTGGCAATGCAACATCTGTGCAATGGGTTGAACGTGGGGTACATGGAGACTGTATTATATTTGCTGGTCAGTCAAATGAATCCACGCTCTTAGTACATTCCTCTATAGTGGACAAACACACACGCTGCTTTTTAGCATGCACGAGCATTAGTGAATTGTGAATGTGGCCATTTTGCATTGTTTAAAACAAGTGTGCACACTGATCGACAAAAGCATTTATGTGTGGTAAGATGGTGTGTGTCCGTGTGCTGGAACAAAACACACATATTTATCTGTCTTCAAGTGTGTGTCTGTGAACGAGTGTGCTATCGTCGCGTATGAAAATGTGTGGTGTACGTAGGGTGGAACACTGCCCCTGAGTGCCTATTCAAATGAACACAAACATCAATCGCTGGCCGGCCCCTCGTGTTTCCAGCCTTGGAGGGTAACACTGTAGTAGTCACGCACATGCTCCACCCAGGATGCATTTGTGGTGTTTTAATGAGAAGCAGAATATTAATCCTGTCCGGCTGTTTACTGTGTTTTATTTTTGTAATTATCTGTTTTCACTTTTGTTTAAGCGCTATGCAAATGAGGTATATGCATGTGTGTGTATGCGTGAGTCTCAGGGCTGTGTGAATGCGGCACTGGACACTTCAGCATGCCTAATGGATACAACTTCATTGGATATGGTCATTATCATGGATGTTCAAGAGCGATGTGACCTCACATTATCACAATAGATCCCCTACTATTCTCATCCACTCTCTAATTATGTATGGTTGCTGGGCACAGTGCACTATACCCACAATATCCACCTTGCCAAGGCTGAATTGATTTTTATCATAGCTGGCTGTTTTTATCTGCTTGGTAAAAATCTGTGACTTTGGATGAAACATCAGGCTAAATACTGAAGTTCATGTTAACCGGTCAACTTTATTTAGTAATTCCAAACTGAAATGTAAGACTAAACCTCAAAATTGAGATTCTAGCCAGAATAAAAGCTACTACTAACTTTAGACACTGCCAATCGGTAACCCAGCGGCTGTAGCCTGAATGCGGGGAGTAGCGGAGCACAAAGGCTAATCAATGTCAGGGTGGAAGCGGAGAATCCCCTGGCCCACCCTATTTGACTTAACTGCTCCGTTTGTGCTCCTACTGATCCTGTGGTCTTTGTGTACATTGTAATGAGTGCTGACATAATCCTGCAGATTTTCCTGGAGGCCAAACCTTTGCCACCCCCATCAGGCCTGGGGTTTCTCCTCGGATCAGGAGGAGTGCCAGAGGGGGAAAAGACAGAACCACAATGCCCCTCGACCCCCATGAGACACTTACATTTAGGGATGGTTTGAAGCTTTCTGTGATTGAGCTAGTAACCCATTTTAATCCTATTAACACTAGCCAACAAAAGCTAAATCTGCTGCAGGACAGGCAGGGCTGGGCCATGGAGGCTGGGCCGGGTATAGAAACTGGGGACTGGGACTAGAGGGAGATACTGTGTAGGTATAAAAATTGTGTAGCAAAGGGACTAAAAAGATGCTGAATTGAAAAGCATGCCCTTAAGGGTACTTCTTTTCTGTCTTTCTTTTTTTTTTTTTTTTTTAGAAAAAAAGAGATCGGGAAGCAGGGAACAAAGGATTACAAGAACACAAGGAAGAAAAAAATTGTGCACAAAAAGTCCATTTGTACCAAGTCAGCCTCAAAGAGGTGGACCACCAATAGCCACTGTCAAATATACACAAGGTTAACTCATTCAGCAAACATCCATCTTGGAGCTTGAAGGACATGTTATTGGCAGAACAGGGTAATAAATGTACAGCAAAGTGCAGCACAGGAAGTGAGTCCAGTGCCTTGTGGGTGTTGGTACCTCGAGGATGAGGAACAAAAACTGGGGAGACTCTCAATGCACTTTTGTTTTGGGTGCATCGTGGGGCAGAGGGGCCAAGTATGCTGGTGGTCCTTGCCCCAGCCCCATCAGAGAGGGAAGGGTTTTACACATCTAGTGTGGCAGCTTAAAACCCCCCATTGTAAGAAACAAGAGGGGAGTGACAAGGCCCATACAGACAGAAAGTGTTCTTTAGCCAAACAGGGCAGGATATGACTCTTTAAGGGGCAAGGGGGTGAATGAACAATAACTTGCGTGAAGAATGAAACCCTGTGTAAGGAACACTGATACTGCAATTCCTCACTAGGTGTCTTTAGTCATCCCTCATTGCTGTAGTCTGTGCTTGGACACATTCCCCTGCTCTTGCCCTCCTTCTCTGTTCCACTCCCCAGCTCCTTCTCCTACCGCCGCGTCTCTCATCACCATATCAATTTGTCATAATAGTGGCCTGATCCGGCAGCAAAAGCTATATATATGATTATAATTGTCAGTGTGGGGTCTAAGTGATGAGGTATGATATGTCATTACAGCAGTGCGGAGTAGTCTTTGACATGGGTCATTAGAGACAGGAGCCTTAACCAGAGAGGCAGCAGGCCATGAACCAAAACTCCAAGGGGAATAGTGGGCACCCCTGTTCATGGCTCCAACATCATTATTTAGACCCGACATCATATAAAAACCCTGCTTCTTCGCCTCTTTCCCTGTGGAGTACCTCCAGTGCGGTCTGGGAAGTGTGCATAATCAGCGAAGTGAGACATGGGATTGGCTGACTGGTTGAGACAGACAGTCAGCTCCTGTGAACCTCCTGTGAGGTCTGCCCTTCTCTCTTCCCAGGGCGAATCCTTTAAGTATCCTGAGATCCTTCTCTGAGACGGGCCACGCTTTGCGGTAGCCTAGTATACATTTATGTATGGGTCTGACCTTTTCTATAATGAGTTCACATCATAACCATTGACCTAAAAACAAATTCACAAATGTTCTCCACCACTGGGTTGCAGTTGAAAAAAAAAAGAAAGTGTGAGAAAGAAAGCAGGAGGGAAGGAGTAAACCAAAGACCACATCAGTGAGTGTGACTAACATAGTTCTTGTTTAAAGTCCCATTTTACAAGCGTGTTAGCTGGGGGCTAATTAGATAACAGCTAAACTCTGCTCTGTGATGATGAGATGGATGTGTGATAAAGATGCTGCCACTTGCAATGTTTACCGCGCAGAAAGTGAACACGCAGAGGACTAAAAGCACATGATCATTTGATATATTAAACTTTTAAATGTGTAAAGATTCTAATGATATAGCATTTTAATATTTATAATATTTTTATTAAATCAGATTTTTTAAAGAAAAATAGATTTTAAATGAACTCTTAAACATTATTAATTAAGAATTTGTGTCGTTAATTCAGAAGTTGTGTAGAAGAATGTGAATTGTTCACATCTTGGTATTGACAAAGGAGCATATTATCAGGTCAGTCAGCTGTTTTAACAAGGCACTTCTCAGTTCAGCTTTTTTGTTCAGTTAGTAGCTGTTATATGTATATGTATAACAGTATAACATGTATATATATATGTATATCAATATAAGTAACTATATTTAATAAAAAGTTCACTGTAGTGAAGTGTCTGATGTTGTAACAAACTAAAATGCTAAAAAGAATTTCACATTTTACATATTAATGTGTTGGTATTAAAAAAGCTAAGGACAATTAAGGTGACAAATACTTAAGATTTTGTCACTTATATGCTATACTAGTTATACAGTTCAGATATAGGTCTTAAATAATGTACATATCAAAGTAAATAAATGACTTGAGTATGCACAGACACAACTTTTATAATTGCGATTTTACTCATTTTGGTAAAACATTTTTATCCCTATCAAGAAAGACGGTGAAAACGATTTAACTTTGTTTCTTTTAATTATTAAAACAACAACACAAAACACTATTTACACATATGCATTGATACACTGTACATAATTTCTCCAAGTTAATCTTCTTTTAACCAATTGTCCTACATACTTTTTAGATTGCCACTACAGGTCTGAGATGTTTTACTACAGATACAATATAGGCCACTACAGAAAATAATATTATTCCATCTTGGGGAGACACAAGCTGTATGATATCAAATTCTAATATCTGAAAATGATTTCAGCAAATCAAAAAGTTACGTGTAAATACATTATGTGTGTGTGTGTGTGTGTGTGTGTGTGTGTGTGTGTGTGTGTATATGTAAGTAAGAGAGAGAATAAATAGCTTCTGTGGGACAGAGTGAACGTAGGCCTCTGAGAGAATACCTTGACAACCCAGTGTGTGCCCTGCTCACAATAGAAGGGACCACCCTACCAGTTAAGACTGCAAATTCAACCAGGGGAAGTCAGCTTGGAGGAATTGCTTGGCTATATTGGATATGACCTCCTGGCTACAGGTATATGATAAGCACTTATCTGTTTGCACTAACGGAGCATTCAGAGGCTTCCTTCCTTCCTGCTGGAGTATTTCTTCCATGTGCTGTATGCACCCTCCAATGGTGCACACATATACGCACAGGCAAACACACACAAATGCAGCACAAATGTTTACATCCCAGAAATAATATCGCCATACAATGGAAAGAAAGGCAGCAAAATAAGTAGCTGCCCACCCTGCTTCTCACCCCGGCTCATCCTTCTCATAATTAGCTCTCTTGTGCCGTTGTGCGCTGCACACAGCGGCCACAAAACAAGTGCTTCATGGGAGGAGGTATTTATCAACATTTCCATTTACTGTGTACAAAAAGGACATAAGCAGCACATTCTCGTCAGTTCATGGACAAACTCTTTTAATTCGGTGAGGAAGCGAGCAGGTTTTCAGCACACGCGGCTAGACAAGCGTATCACAAATAGTGCCAGGCAGGCAGATAGGGGCTCATAACAAGAGATCATCAGTAATTTTCAAAAGTACTGAGTTCCGCCACGAACGGCGTTCAGCGGGTCAGAAAGTGTACTTGACAGGAAATATGCATACTGAGTGGATCCTACTCCCCTGCTTTTCATTTGCATTGTGTATTGATTTTTTTGGTCCCATTTAATACAATATTATGTGTGGGTCTATGGCGGCTTTTAGGTGTCTCTGGAGTGGACCAGTTCCATTGGAGGCTTAATGATAATTGCAGCTGGTAGAGGCAAGCTCAGGCAGATTTCATTGCAGGGCCATCAGGGCCCTCTCGCCCACCTCTACTTCCATTCCCATACCCCCTCCTTATATTACACACACACAATACACACACACACACACACACACACACACACACACACACACACACACACAATCACACTAGAAAGGGTGGAAGAAGGAATGTAACAAGAGAGGAAAAATTTTAAAGCAATCACCAGTCCCATTCACTATTTGTCATCAATAATGACTACAATGACATTTCATAGTTTGAGGAAGGTGCTGAAAACCCCTTTAGGTTGCTTCTATTCCTCCACCAATAACCTTTTCTAGAGCATATACTGGGAGTCTACTATCCATACATAAGATGTTAACAGAGAACTGTCAGCTGCTGCAATGCAAATCACCTTTCCCCTCCTCCCAGGAGACCCCGATTAATGCCACTATTGTAATACAATTGGTCACAATGTGGCTTCCTTTGAGAAAAATAAAGTCAAATATGTAACTCCCTAATAACATGATACTTATCACCATAAAACTGTTAAACCATGACACCAAAACACACAAATCATATTAAGGTCCCGGTCACGCTCTCTCTTACACACACACACACACCCACACCGAGGTTAGAGATTATTAAGCTGTCACAGACAGTTGGAGTGATAAGTGGCTATTTGGTCTACAAATTAGGTATAATTAAGGAGTCACGTTGCCAAACAGAGCCGCAGATATCCTCATCTGGCCCGAATATGACAGCATCCCAAATCCTATGCCTGGATTTACAGAGACAAATCGAACTGGGGATGAACTCAGGTGTTAGAGAGCAGATAGTACTGCCTGTATGCTGTAAGTCTTTCAGTCGCTGTGTGTCTCGCTGGCTTAAAGGAAGCCGACCACAGTATATCAAGGGAGGAGACCGGTGGCGTCGATGTTGGCCGTCTTTTTTTTTCTTCTTTTTTTTCAAGGGCTTAATGCTCATCCCTTGTTTGTATCTACAGCCACCAACAGACATGCACAAACATTAATGAGATTAAGAGGAAGCGCTGTGCAATATTTATTAGGCTAGACAAACACTTCTGGGCTTTAGTGTGCTGGGAACAGGGCTCTCTCCAGGGGCCGGCGTTGGCACAGGCTGCCCAGGCAGGAGAGGCAGATGTCTCAAATTGCCAAGAGGATCTGCCTGCCTGCCACCCTCAAGATTGCAGCTCCACTTCTCCACACAACTTTAAAATGCACTTGATGTGTATGTGCGCATGTGTGCGCTTGCAATTCTATGTGCGCCCAATCACTTCCCTCCCACCCCCTTCCCGCTCTTCATTTCCACAAGTTACCGCCTCCCTAATTTTGATTTTCTCTGTGACCACTCTTATAACTTAAAAATGCTAATGTGTGGATTGTTGTGATCGTTGATGAGGACCTCTTTGTATTGTGTGTTAACCTCCATTAGGCAGGATTACAGGGACAGAGGCACACTGGCATTTGGTCAGTGTCACAGTGACAGCACTTGCTGCTGGAATGCCCGGCTGTCACAGTCGGCTTTATCACTGGGTTTTCTCTCCTCCGAGTGTGAACTAATAAGCCTAGAAATTACAATTGCCTCCCTGCTAAATCCCTGATAGGCGGAAATAATGATATCAGTGCCCTGCTAATCTTCTTGGCTTGCCGCTTGGCATCAGCCTATTGAGGCACCAGTCATACTTACGTCTGATGAGATGAATTTAATCTCTCTGTCCGTAATGACAATAGGGGCCATTTTAATGTTATGGATGATATTTGTCAAGGTTCTGTCTTAGTCTTTTTCTCAACCCTCCTCCTATTTGAGACATGCTGTCAAGGTATCAGGACACTTGGACATTAGCTAAAGCAGACACAGATAGTAAGTCTTTCTTAATTTCCTGATTTCATAAAGAAACAAAAACAAGCTGCAACAGCGGTGCAGCAGTTTTTGAATTTAAATGGATACTACATTGAATGTTCCTTAGAGTAATAGGATGTTAAAAGTACTGACAGAGCTAAGCAGATGCAACCAGACTTCTGCCAAGAAAATATTTTAATTTCTCCGCTGCTAGCTATTACCCAGCGCTACTGGGTCATTCAGTGCTCCACAATGTCCTTCAACTCATTATAATCCAAAATACATTTGACAATGTTCAGCATTCTCGCAATATTAATGCATTTCATTATGAGGGATGTATATCATCATAAAGGCATGTGTGCTTCCTTTAGCAGTCATTAATTTTCTCTGGGGACAAACAATACGTCCAAGGAGAGAATCTAAGCAGAAGATGAATTTATATCAAATGCAATTCTTTGATAAAAGAGGCATCCAAGGACACCTTTCTAAGAATATTCCAATCTATATTCTGCCAGTTCTCCACTACCTAAAACCATGTAACCATTGTTATAATGCATCAAGGTCACATGAAAGCCATAGTAGCCATGACAGCCATAGCTGTGACCTGTTTGGTGAAACAAGAATATAACACCGAGAATTTAGCTAAGTGTTCTGGAGAGTCCAAGAGTGGAGATATTTTTGACTCCATTTACAGATGAGCACTAACATATAATGCCAGCTGCTTAACTATTCCCCTATATACTCTCTCCAGCTGAACAACCAGCCTCCCTATACTGCAAAAATGTTTTTTGTCACTTATTCACGGGAGTGAAAGTTTTAGAGTGACTGACCACAATATTAGAAAGAAAAAACACACATTGGTGTAATAACTAATACAAGTATATATACTTTGTAGTGGTGCACAACATATGATCATGGAATTAGGCAATTATTCCGTTCATACTATAATTATATTAATAATAATTCAATGTAATTATTCTAAATGTGACAGTTATATATTGTTATTATATATATATATATATATATGTATACATAAACACACACACACACACACACACACACACACACACACACACACACACACATATATATACATTTTCCACACCTGAATTAAAGTAATTAATGTTAATCTCCCTCAGTGAACACAGACACTTAGAAACAGTGCTGGACAATAAATTAAATCACAGAATATCAGGTAAAAGTGACTGGTGGAATGCTGTGGTATTGAGATGAAATGTTAATATGACAAAGTTATTAGTTTTTTAGATATCTGCAAAAATGTCTAATGTGGTGCATTCTGCTGATGAAGACCAAATAATACACACTGTCACTTTGTGGTATCTTAAGAATGTATTAAAGTAATACCTTTCAGGACAAAGCCGCACATTACCACAAAGCATCTCTGTCCCCTGTTCCTGAATGTTTTACTGTGTTCAACTAACAGTTAAACACCACACACACACACACACACACACACACACACACACACACACACACACACACACACACACACACACACACACACACACACACAGGCTGCAGGAGGATCGATTGTCGTCATAGAAACTCTGTCATTAGATAAATGACTGCTTCCCCGAGCTGTCAGATTAACTTTGACAGAACAATCAACACTATGTTATTTATGCCTGGTTGACAAAGAATCGTTTTGGCTTGGCGAGAACTGAACAATCCCACTGTGTCCCTAGTTGTCCTATTCAGGAAAGTACGCCATTACAAGGGTTGAGTTATGGAACATTGCACTTCCTTTACTGTCTGTTTATAGGCCAACATTTGAATCGCTCTCCTATGTAATGGAAATTAGGCTTTAGTAATTCATTGGCAACTTGTTGAAATGGACTTCCTGTCAAGCTATGAGCCCTAACCTTACAGTTTTAAATGAGCAAATAAAAAAATTCTGTTACATGCCATCCTGTATACAAATAATACCAGCAGCTACTTTTCTGTTGTCACCGTATGGTGCCAATTATTTCAGCTGGAAAAACTTAACAGATGTATATTAATATACAGTACGTACACAGAGGACCTTTTAAGTGATGAACAGTGGGCCATCAAAAATTATCATTATGATTTGATGTGTCTGGCATTATCCACGTGCGCGTCATGCAGATAGTAGGTAGTCAACATTTGTTGCAGCAAGTTACTATACGGGATTATATTTTCAATGGAATCCTTTCATGTGTAGTCTATGATTAAGAAAATATAAAAGATGCAGATTTTACACCAATAACCGTGGCCAAATGTTCAGTCACTTTAAACCATTGCTAGTGCACACAAATCCTCATGCGTCGGAACAGAATATCACCCCACCGTCTGCTTTGTTTCCATCCTCAGTGTTTTTCCAAACTGATTGCCTCTCTGCTTTATGCTCTAATTTGAAATCTGTTAGTCTTTCCTGGAGGAGAGTATTGTTCTTTCCTGCACTGTGCTGTTAATGAGTATGGTTAAGAACATCATTATTTTTTAAGTATCATTTGGGTGTTCACAGTGGGTGATCTCGACAATAATCTGTTTTCTTGTTTCATATCCAGAGTGACAGCAGTGGGTGCCTCTTTAATACCCAGAAAAATCATTAGTGTTGAGAATCTTTGGTATGCTGGGGAAAGAGAGAGAGAAGAGAGAGAGAGAGAGAGAGAGAGAGAGAGAGAGAGAGAGAATTTGTAATGAAGACGTATTAACTACGGGTAATTTGGTTGTTCTTCAGCTCGAGTTTCCCTTCGCTCTGCTAGTTGGTTTTATTTGCATTGATGTCTCCTCAGAAGTAGTTTGCTTCTTGAACAAAGGGGCTGGTGTATGTTAAGTGCTTTTGAAATCACAAGCGTTCCAGCCACGGGGCCGGGCCTGATGAAAGGGTGTGAAATACAATGTGGAAATCGATTTCACTATCTTTTCATTTGGCCTTGCCAAAGCACAGTTTTATGTCAAAGCAGCAGACATGGGGCTGCTGTGTGCATATGCGTACATTTAACACACTTCACGCAATGAAGGACTAAGAACTGGCAGCCTGGCTTTAAGCCTAATAAATTCATGCAAATTCCAGATATGCTATGGACGGAATACATTAAAGCTGTTTAGTTTCGTATGTTTAGCATGAAGGCTTAAAAATTATGAACAAATAAAGAGAGAATAGTGGCATGAAAAGTTGCTACTGCACCATCAGTCTGAAGGCCACCACAGTATAAGACTAAGCCACTTGTAAGATACAGAGGTCAAATACTTGATTTTCATTTCCTCAACAACAGACACAATCGTATTACAGTTACACTAATGTGAATGCTGTCATTCAAAAAAAACGATGGGTGGAAAAAGGGGCAAGTCACAGGAAGTCAGGGGGTCCTTAGATAGTGTATGCACATCATTATACTCATGGCAATCTGTCAGCACTGCACTAAGTTAGCATCATCAATTTCTTTCCATTTCCAGAAAAACTGCTTTTCTGTTTTTTCAAATAGCTACGTTGTTGCCATGACTCAGGCCATCCATCCATTCGACCATCCATCCATCCCCTGTGTATGTGTCTATTGAACGTAAATGACAGCTCAATGTCTATACTGTCACAAAAGGGCCACAGAAAGCGGGAGCGATGGAACAACAGTATGAGAGCTCCTCTGTGGAGCGCTGGCAGTACCATCTGGGGAGATGGGTAAACAGGAAACACACACAATGGAATTATAAGGCATTCTCTCCCTCTCTCCTCGCTTTTTGATTAATGGCAGTGATATCCGTCAAGCCGTTTCACCATATTTAAAACTGCAACAGCAGTTTGCAGCTGTTGAATTTTTTTTCCAGTAGAGAGAGAGTGAGAAAGAGCACAAGACAGAAAGAAGAGAGAGAGAGAGAGCAGCTCAATCAAAATACAGAATCACTCCTGACTATTCTTTTAGCACCTTCACTCAGAGCCAATGCATAAAAACAAACAAGTGTACCCAATAACAATGCCATTTGACACAACACCAGCCAAAACATCATATCGCTCTACGCCTTGCCCAGCGACACGAGTCCTCTTATTGGTTGGGTGGGATCAGTGAGACTGCAGGTCAGGCAATGAGCTAGGGGAGTCAATTAAAGGAGCTCCATCTTAATAGGGCTGTGATGTTGAGCCATAACAGCGTTATCTTGGCTCTCGCTCGAGGTGGCCAGATCTCTTTTGCGACACAAGCCAAGTAAATAAATAGCCAAACGAGGGTACACAAAAGCATAGGCAATATCCCAGGGCACCTATTATGCAAGGGCAGGAGAAATTATGCCCTCAACAAATTGCTAATGATGAGCCAGTGATGTCTTGTTAAGCGACATTGTTTTCCCTCAGATCCCTTTGTGTCTGTGACCGTGTTCTCCGTTTAACGAGACACACAAAAAAGCAGCCGAGCGGCTCTGCGATATTTTCCCTTTCTTCTCTCTCTTTCCCCCATTCCCTTTTCCATCTTCCTCCTCCTCTTGGTCTCTCCTTTGCAGTTAACTTGTGTATGTGCCTCTGTTTTTCCATCCCCTCACATCCGCTGCCACTCAGAGGGCCTGATTTGGCGCATGAGAACATGCTAGAGTGGGCCTGCTCAGCAGGGAAGGGCCTTTTGATGCAGACCCCCCTGGGATCCATCCACTGAACCAGCAGTACGTATCACAGATGTGACAGCTTTCATCTAACAGTTAACTTTTCCTAATTAAAGTCCCAAGTCTAATTACACACCAGCCTATCTGATATTTCTGAGATGGTCATACCAGTTCTGGGGGCAGAGCCCATCAAAGATCCAAGCATTGGTGATTGGGAGGGTGGGTGTTTTTGGAAGGAAATGGAGCGTTGCTTGTGCCCTGTGTGGGCTGTGGGCTCACCTGGGTGTGGGGGGCTGTGAATGCCAAATGGCAAGGCCTCATCTCATTTGCAAAGACACTGCCACTGAATGTGGCTGTGCAATTATGAAACAGGAAGAAAAAATGGTTAAAAGAAAAAAACATTCCATAATTAGCAAGGCGACTCCAAGCACAAGCAATGGAAATTAGTCCTGGTGTAATAAATTAGCCTGTGCATATATTACATGAGATGAACACCCTTGGGGCCTTGTATTAGCAGTTTTGGCCGTTCTCTCCTGTGTATTTAAATAAAGCAGTCACTCCTTCGTTACGGGCCCAATGACAGACATTTCTCTTTAAAATCTCTATTTTTTACAACACATCCCCACAGTGTCAGTTGGGTGTGGTCTCTTTGTCCCCATGATACCACATATTGCATCTTACAGCCTCAATTCTCTGCACAGGCTGCCAGCCTTCGTGGATTCGTAATCATTGGATATTTTGTGTTCTATTTTACATTGATTAGAGTTACCCATTTCTCCCTAGCTATTTTCTCTAGCTCTGATAAACAAATGTGAAATTAGAACCAGTTGAGATGAGCTGGGAGGAAATTTGCATCAAAATAATACAGTGTGCAGCTAACAAACCAAAATCAGATAGCAGCAACAAAAGCTGGCAAATTGCAAATTAAAAGGCATGATGTAAATGGTATTTTGTCATTAAGCTTTAGCAGCTATTTTGAGGGCGGGGGGTTGGTGGTGGTGAGGGAGGGGGGTGCAGAGAGTGGTGGCTCATGCCGCTGGTTGTGATGAGCCTTATCCAGAGCGATTATTCATACTTGTCCTTCTGCTTGAATTAAAGCAAGAGTGCTGGAGCCAGTTAAAGCCAAATACTTGAATGGCTAGTGAACTCTCACCTTCACGCGCATCCATTTAGCTCACAAATGAAAGCCAAGTACAGTCAGTGGAAAGCCATAATGGGTCTTTCTTCTTGCTGAGTGTGGCCATTACATACTAATTTCTTCTGGAGGCTCTTCAGGAATTTAAACACTTGGCTGGAGCCACTGAGTCTTGTGCTGAGACGAGCAGACCCAACAATGCCAACACACAAGGTGTTTGTGCTGGTCACACGTATGTCGACTGACCACCACTGTGCTAAATTGGAGAGCTACAGCATGTTATTGTATTTGAATAAGAGGTTGTATCTTTTGTGTAGTGGAATGTTTTATGAAATGATGCTGATTGATACTGATTGTATTTTTGAGTATGTGTTTATGCAAAGTTGTTCTCTTTGGACCTTTAAACTCAGACTGTCATATAATTTAATGAAAAAAACAATGTCCAAATGATACACATTGTGCCGTGATGTAGGAAATGTTGAAATGAAATAATATTCTTAAAAACATCAAATGCCATTTGGACTTCAGAGATGTTCATAGGAGGCAATCTCACTTAGGATATAGATTACTTACATTATTTCAATACTATTTTCTACACCTACAGTATTGAGATAATATAAACAAAATAAAAACACTGACGATAAAAAATACTAATCTTAATCAGTTAAAATGGAATGTATTTGATGGTCAAACATGTGGTACTTGCATGAATATTACACAGAAATGTGTTTCTTTTGATTCACAGTTTTGTTGTATATCAATTTGAATAGGTTTGTAAATTATAAAAAAGTATTAGGACAAATGCAAGAAGACTAGATCATTCTCTGCTCTGGTAATAAACTATATCTCTTTTCTCACATCCGCATGGTGTAAAAACTGACCATAACCGTAGTGTATTTATAAAGCAAGTTGTCCTTGGTAAGTTGCTGTGGTCCTAGCCATCCACTACCATTATCAACCAGCTCACATTGTTGATGAGTGGTATTTTTGCGCCAGATTACCCACTGCACATCAGTACCACCCAGGAGGCAGTGATTTAATTATGCAATTAGTGTGGTGGGTGATTAAATGGCTTAATTAATAGAGGAAGATTGGGAATTTGGCTGGAGTTGACAATATTTAGCTAGCTCACTAGTTTGTGAGGATCTTTCAATAATTGGCCTTTAGCTCTTTTGTTCCATGTAATGCATTGGTATGATGAGTGTGATGATGGCAAGACAGCAATTGAAAGACTTACCCAACAATGGTCACATTCATTTGGCTATTATGAATTTCAAGTGACATTCTTTTAAACATGGCTTTCCACAACAATGGCTAATATTTCTGCAAGCGACTTGTTAACTAGCTAATGGCTCCACTCACTGAATCAATAAACATGATGATTTATCATTGCAACAAATGTTACTAGCTTCGCCTCACAGGCAGGCTCAGCTGTTCCTCGGAAAGAGTAGGATTTCACACTTCATGCCTGCTTTGGAGTCATTAGATTTCTGTGTTCCCAGCTTTCCTCCTGTGGTTTGAGACTGGATCTTCAGACAGGATTTTTCTCAGGTCGGGGCTTTTGTTGCATTTACTGGATTAGTTCAGCTCTGAGCTCTCTAACACAGCGTAGTGTACACTTGTCCATTTGATTGACGGCCTGCGGGGACCGAGTGAGCAAGTTATTTACTGCTCGTTTGTTTGCTCTTCCACCGATATATACGGAGATACCAGATTGTGAGGTAAAGTCAGTGGCAAGTTACATAGACCTTTGTCAATCACATATAGTTATGGCAAAGGCACAATCATTGGAGCATGGCATCTCCTGAGTTGAGCGGTGCTTGCTGTGAGTGCATATTGTTTGCAGCACTTGACGCTAGAACGTGAGGCTTCACGTTCTAGCGTCAAGTTCACTGGCACTCAGAAGCGTGACGTCTTGTGTGCAGAGAAAAACAACCTTGTGGACTTGGATTCTACTCAGCATAATTGCCACCAGTGTATAGCAATTTGTGTTATTTCTTCTTTGAAATTGTGCTAGAAGAATTTAACTGAAGCTAGCGTATTTTACTGCTGTGTGGAGTGATACTTTAATGCTTAGTATTCGCATAATCTGAAAAGATACATTAGCGGTAGAAGTCAATAGTTTTCTTTTTAATAGTTTAACCCCTGTTGCACTGTAAAAACTACCTGCAGTTTGAACGTTCATCTCCTCTGAGTAAATCCTTTTCATGAGTCAATTTAGCAAATGGAACATTCTATTAATTTACTTCAGTATATGGTATTGTGTCCAGTCAATCAAACCATCACTGCAGTTATACAGTCAGATATTTATGTCTTGTTCAGAGCATGAATGCAATACAGTAGATATAATTACACTATTTTAATCACACATACTCAGCAACCATAATCAAATGGACAAATTACTAAGTGTGCTATTTTCCATTTGTTCCCACAGTACCGCACTAATAGAGGCTTTAAAGCTGGATATAATTATTTGCTTTTCATTTTGCATGGTTACATTATCCCTCTCTATTTTTGAGCCGTCTCTTAGTTGAATGGCGAGGCCAGGCGTGGGGTTGTTCCCATTCTATATTCAATAAAACACAGCATCTCACTTAATAAATATCTAGCTCTTTACTTACGTTCAGTAGGGTCACATTGTGGTCACTGCATCGAAAAGTCTGTTAATTAAAGCTATGGTTAGCACTGTGTTTATTGTACATTCAAACAGGACTGCCTCATCTATTTTTAATAAATATTTCTGTACTTTCTTCAAAATGGAATTATTTTTATTTGTTTATTTATTATTTCTTCTTCTAGTCAAAGATCTGTGTGGAAATGCAGTTGAAAGTGCAGTATGATTGAAAAGTCTGCTACAGCAGTGCATTTATGTGCAATCTTACTGTGTTTATGTGAAATAGGGGATGTTTTCTTCCACCCCCCTTAGGTTCATCTACCAAAAATACATTCTCTACCAGTGGGAAACGGGGGGGAATTAAAATGCTCCAAAATAACTGTAACAGACTTCTTAAGACACCACCATATTTAATTGCAGTATTCAAGCTTTTTCAGAAGACTACTAACGTCAAACGTAGAGGTAGTAGACAAATAAATTGGCCCAAATAAGATGATTCCAGATGCTTACTGTTTCCTACAGTAAAAAACAAAGCCACATTAAACTCAACACTAAAACCAGTGAAGAGAAGACGGTTTCATGTTTTGGGACAGTACATATGCTATGAGCCACTGTACGAACTTGAAGCAGCTTCCCCATGTTGCTGCCACTGTCAGCAGCCTGTCTGTCAGTCTGTCATGCTGTGATTGAGACATCAACCTAATCCATGTTTACACTGTCCTGCTCGTGTCACGCCTAGCCTTTAACCACACAGAATTAGGCCGTGTTTGACACCTCCTGCAACCCGCCACTTGAACCCATCATCGACTTCAGGCTCAAAGAGCAGTTCCAGTGCTCCGTAAGCAGTTACTGCATTGTCAAGGGCCGAGAAGGCAAAAATAAAGCAGGAGGCTATAAGGGGATCGGGGAGGTGGGGAGGGGGGACTAAGGAGAAACGATGGATGGCTGTGGGTAAGTGCCACTCCTTGAATATCCTCTCTGGCTCCCTTCCTACTCTGCTTCTCTCCCCCCGTCCTTCATTCTCCTCATGTCTCTCCTCCTCCCATCTCTCTCCCTCATTCTCTCTATCTTCCTCTGCTTCCCTCTCTCTGTTGCTTACTCAGAGAAGCTGCCAGTGTTTGCTTCTCCTTATCCAGGTTTCTAATCCGCCGCCAGTGAAAGAGGGGGACAGGGACAGGCAGAACCATTAGAGGAGAGTTTATCAGAGTCGCTCAATCTGTTATCACTCCTGTCCCTCTGTCCCCCCCGCCAGCCACCACCTCCCTCCCTTGTCACAGAGCTACTGATTGTAGCCCCCACCGGTCCACACACACACAGACACACACACAGACCACCTCTGAGTATGCTTGCGCATGTCTGTTGAACAGCTTTGTTGCAGTGGCTTGCCATAAGTGAGCGCATATGTTACTGTGCACTGCTGCCCACCAATTTATGCACCACCTGAAAATGGCTGCAGCCAAGAATAAATATCTATTCATCAAGGGTGTAGTCTCAGTCAACTAACAAAGGGCCCGAAAAACATCATCAATTTTACTAGAAACCGGAGAGGAGACAGTGAGTATCCCAGAAGGCACTTTGAGGTCTGAAGCGGGTGCTCTAAAATATGCCTGCGCTGTTTTTTTGGCACGGGTGTTACTGGGACTGAGAGGGGAGGGCTAGAGTTTACCTAAAGGATAAAAGTCAGAGGATCAGCTAAATTAGATGCTGCCTGTATTAAGACATCAACTGCAGCTGAAGTGTGTATGGCGTATGAGTGTGTGTCTTTTCCGGTGTGCGGACCCCTGCTCTCAGCTAGACTGCAGTCCAAGCTAATATGGAGCTCAAAATGGAAGTGGCAGAATAAGCTGTTTCCTAGAGTTCTGTCTAGTGCAGAGCAAACCACTGAAGAGGGATGGCCCTTCTCTCTTTTGTCACACTGCGCTGTTCGTTGACTATGGCCAAATGCACTGCATTGCTAATAACACTGTTCAAATGGTCATTTTCCCTTTTTTTGAAATAAGGGAAAATGACCATTTGAACCGTTATAATAATAAAAAATGACAACTGTTTATTTTTCTTTAAGCTATCTGTATTCAGGAAAGTAACACACAATATAAGAAGCTAACGGTCAGAAAACATTTAATTCTTCAAGAATGTTTAGTCCAGTGATAAAAAGTGCATCAGAGCTCCTTGACCACCATAGCTGCAGGCCTGCCAGGCCTATCTGTAGATGCCATTAGGGTTATATAGGAGGACACAGTGTAAGTACTGCTGTGGCCCTAATGCATGAGAGGGAATAGGTTGTCTATTCTAGTGCAGTATGCTGGCTATAGTCACTGAGAGCACTGCTGCAGGGCTTTGGAAGCTTCAGCACTCATCACACCTACAAGTACCACATTTGTTCTCACATCTGAAGCTAACCATACCACAGCCTGAGAAACATGTTGGCTATCAATTTTATGTGAATATACAGACGGGAAATGACTGCATTTGGATACTTTCTGTGGGTAATTTGCTGTGAAAACATTACTGCAGGCTTTATTAGAATTTCTGTTTTTCAATTTTTGATGTCTCCATCTTGGTTTATGGGGGAGCACCGCTCAGCGCAAGGCAACAACAGGAAAATGGCTGGTGCAGAGTGACATTTCTGCCACTCCGTCCATGTTCCGTCATTTAGAAGTAATGGCTGTGACCACTGCCTCCATGTTTACATAGCAGTGGGATCCCAGCACCCAGCCTGTGACAAATTATAAAAGCCAGGCCTCTGTAGCCGGGCTGCATTTCATTAAACTTTAACTTCCCTTATCTGCAGCGACAGAGGATAGAATAATAAAGGCTGACAGGTATCTAAAGATGTATGTTTGGACTAGGGGACAGGAACAGCATGAGAGCCTTAGCCAGCTTTGTCACCAAAGAAGGGACATATGTTGTGGGCTATAAAAACTAAAGGCAGATGTTGCTGTTTTACTGAAGCTGGGAGAGGTTGTAGACGCTGATGGTGCTTTGCACATATGTCCACAATGAATAGCTGTCTGTTTCACTAACAATGCTTCCTGCTGCACATAACAAAAAAGACAGGAAAGAAAATACAGGTGTTATTTGTTATATGATCAAATACAGTAAAAATATATTTTTCACAGCCCTTCACAGTAGATTTGACAATTTTTTGTTCTACCAAAAATATGTAACTTGCTGTAATCTCTGTGTATTGTTAGTTATGTTGAAAGTATTACATTAAATGGGAAGTGAATGATTCAAGTAGTGAATTGCTTATAATATATATAAAGATGGACGAAATTTATTTTATATAATAGTCATGCACTCATACAACACTCATTGATTGTGTGGAAAGTTGAGTATAAATTAAAGTTGACTGCTTTAAAGATGTTTTTTTTGACAATGATTAATGAATGAGTCACAAAAAATACTTGAGGTTTGCTGTCATTCATCATTAGTGAGAACAATATGCCTCAGCCTTGCTTGTCTCTCTCTGGTTGTGTTTTCCCCCACACCGAGGCCTCTCTGAAATCCACTCTACACAAAAAGACCCCTCAGAAAAGAAACTTGGATCTCAGGCGTAAGTTGGATGAGGTTTATATCTCAAAAGGACAATGTGGCAAGGCCAACATTAAACCATGTTAAGATCTTCTAAGAGAAGCAGCTGATTGATTCCATAGACCTTGTTCATCAAGGCCACCAGGTTTGAACCAAAGATATTTGAAATGTGAGGAAGAAAGAGGTAGTTACGGCAACAAAAAGCCGCTGAAGCGGCCTTTGTAAGTATCTGAAAGAACCTATCTACAGCTAGCTAGGCTCTCCCGTTGAGCAGACGAAAGACTACCATGTAAATAAAAGCCAAGGGTGAGCTCACAACTTTGCCTGCATGAATAAAAATGCCCACAATAACATTACAGATGCATACACAAATAAAGCCAGCCATTCATTTCCTTGTAATACTCAGCAGGCGCCTTCTCTTTATTCAGTGCTGCAAAAGTACATGAATTTCTTGTGCAGATTAGTTCCAAGTACAAATATAAATGTGTCCTATCTATGTTCATCGTGTTCAATGTTAGCACTTTCTTTTTTGTGAGACGAGTGATTGTCCAATACCATTGTCTCACTCTGTAATATCCAGTTTCAAGACTGGCTAGGATCTGTACACATATAAGTACTGCCAATTTTGTGATTTTCCTACACTCTCCATGAAAGGTTGTTTTCTGTGGCTCTACCAGTGTGTGTTGCTAGACATCTGAGCCCGTGCTGAGATAAGGTCAGATATGGCCTTCCCCGGGGGTGGGGGTGCTGGTGGTGGAGGGTATCGGCCAGCCTGAGGAGTGGACTAGGTGGCTGAGATAGCCTCCTCCTGCAGGCGAGTAGGTCTGGAGTGCTGCTGCTGCTCTCTCCCCCCAGCAGCCATGTCCTGTTGGAGTGAGCCCCTTCACCAAAGCTTTGTCTGGGAAGAGAGTAGCCAAAAGGGCCCTTTGACACACTGGACAAGACCCTTCAATATACAAGCGCCACCTCCACAGCCTCATAACCAACCTCAACTACACACACACACGTGCACACATTCTGCATACGCTCATGTGTGGCACCACACGAGTGCCGATGTTGTTTTATCTACTGTTTTTTTGTGTGATTGTAGAGTTTGAACAGAGTGCTAAGCTCAAACACAAACACTGGGAGGCGGAGGCGAGAGCAGAGCGCCATCTGCCCCGTTCACGGCCTATCAGGCTTTCGCTGTCCATTTCCAAAAAGAAAACCTCTGCATTCATTGCAAGCCAGGGGAGAGAAAAGAAACAAGATAGAGTTGTACACTGCCTCAGTAAGTTTTAAATAGTTCTTTATCTACAATGTTTTTGACTGTGTCTCTGGAAGGAGAAACAGAGATGTAATCAATAATGAACAACCTTGAAAATGGCGGTAAACAGATGGCCTATTGAAAAGAGGCACGCTTTCACCTTCTGTACCCCCCCCCCCCCCCATTTTTGCGTTTTCTAATTTACAATCAAAAAAGAAGTTTTCTCCATTGCTGAACGTCTGGCTGCATCTGTTCCTGAAAAAAGATTGCAAATCTCCCAGTCAATACCAGAACACAATTGTCTTTCATGTTATCATAAATAATAACCCACCTTTGCTTGTCTCTCAGCAGACATTTCCTAAGTCTCCCCAGATAACTCTCACCACGTGTCACAAGGCGTGACAAAGCCCACCGTGTGACATATCTAGACCAACGGAGAGACGTTGAAGGAAGAAAGGGGAATGAAGAAGAGAGCGGTGGGGGAAGGAGTGTTAAAGAGGAATGTAGTATAATATAGTGGTTTTGTCCAGGTAACTGTTGGCTCAAATGCGGCTGTGACACATTTGAAATTGGCCCCGGCCTGCCCACAAAGACGGACAGAGACGCTGCAAGCACTAGCCAATCCATACTCTCCAGACACCTGCTCGGCCTGGAGAATCCTCAGATATTGACCTTCAATTCAGCCGGCATTCAGAGTTGATGAAAAGAGATAAGCACTCTAATCTGTCTGTCGTATTTGCGCTCCCATTTATTGACTAACTGACACAGACTTATTCTAGCTCTGGCTGCATGCTGTCGCCACACGCCAATGTGAAACATAAACCTAATAGATGTTTATTTGAAAGAGGCTAATATGAAAATTGCTGCTAAAGACATATGAATCAATTTTCAAAAGCAAACATAATTGGATATTCCGGGACACTTATTAAATGTGAATTGGCCCGGGCCTTCTTGTCTGTCAGCGAAGTCTGCTTCTCTCCCCCCTCTTTGCTATGTTTTCTTGTGTGACATGTTATTATGCTCCATTTCCCTCTGTCAGTCCTAGCCATTTCACAGATTGCCTGCCATAGAGAAACTGCTTTAAAATCTCAATGGAGTGTGTGTGTAAAATGAACGCGTGTGTGTCTAACCACATGCTTTTATGCGCACGCGTCTGCGTGTATAGATACATTCACACATTATATACGGTAGGTCCTTTTCTTACTCCTCCCACTGTGGTCCTACATTTTCACATGACAGTTGTAGGCTGGATGTTAGAGGCACTTGACAATGAGTAGGGAGTAGGAGGAAGTGCTTACTGGGAGCTGCTGTAGAGGTTAGTGATGCCCACATACTGTCTGTGTAACAAACCTGCCATGAGGGCGACCATGTGGACAGATACACACATATAATCAAACGTGAGAAAACGTAGATTATTGAAAAGATTCACACACACCCAACCACGCATGGTCACGCACACCGTATCAGAGAGTCATCCGATCATTTTCATATTCATATTTACATGTATATGAGAGGCAGAGCATCCCAAGAATACAGATCTATTTAAATTCAGACAGAATCTGAAAATACCCACCTCCGGAGAGCCAGGAGAGGGAGAGAGGGAGAGAAAGAGGCCAGTATATTTATTTGAGTGACATTGTCTAAATTGAAGTTTGACACTCTTCACCACTCTAACCTTTATGCAAATGTGAAAACATCTATATGTGATGGACAGAATTCAATTAACTGAGATGACAGAAAATAATCTAGTGAACTGAATACATCATGCAGTTGAAAGTAACATAATCATCCTGGGGTTGGGGGGGGGGGGGGGGGGGGGGGCAGAGAAAGAGAGGGGGGGGGGGGGGGGGGGGGGCACAAAGGAAGTAGAAGATAGAGCCCATTTCTCCGCCGTCTTATCGAATGGCACAAGCTCTATTTCTCCAAAGCGGAGTCTTCAGTCCACTAAACTCTTGATCTCAAATGAGAGACCCTGGAACACTGTTGCTAAGCAATTAGGGGGGGGGGGGGGGTTATTGAGCAGCTGATTCCCGCCGCTCACTGTCCATCATTACAATTTTTCCTCACCTCATAGACTCCCATACTGATGAACAGCAGCCATCGCCCAGTGACCACGCACAAGAAAATGGGCTCCTCCGGCAAGGCTGCAAATTACACCACCACCCTTATTTCACCCAATACAGTAAGACTCCCCCAAAACAACTGTTGCTGCACGGACCCTTAGGGTGTGTTTGCGTGTGTGTGGGAGAGAGAGATAGTAATAAATCCATAAAATTTGGGTGCAAAAAAAAAAAAAATAATAATCTTCCACAACTTCTCAGTTGTTTTCTGATTGTAAATTCCACATTACAGACACTTTATAACATGTCTAAAATAATTAAAATCAACTTCTTTCAATGCTAAATTAGCAAAGGTAGTTTACATACACAATCCATATTATCTAACAATTGGTCTCCATAATAGGAATCGGAATAAGGAGCACTGGGGTGAGGAACCAAAGGAGCAACCAAACTGCCTCACACAATCTGTGAACACATTAGTGAGCTGATGGCCAGATGGGGGCACCCTTAACCAAGATATGAGAAAAACCATGCCATAATAGTGGAGCCGCATGCCTCAATGAAACAACAAGGCAAGTAGAACTGGGAATGTTTGTTGTGGTGCTTAAATGTATTCAAAAGTTAAAATACTGCACTTACTATATACAATATATAATAACAACACTGTACCCAAACACCGTTGTTTAAATTAACAACACACTTTCCGGTATGTTGTTTAATGTGTGCTGTGATAAAAACTAAGAATGGATTTTCTTGAAAATCATCATACAAGTAAGCATATGTACTCCAACACACTTGTCAGTGTGTTTTCCTGTTTTCCAGCCATTCAGTGAGAACCTGAGGCTGCTAAAGGAGTCTATTATGTTTCAAGCGCTAACACTAGGTGGCTCTGTGCTCTGTTACTCGTCCTGAAGAGCCACTCAGTCTTACTGGATTGGTCTTGTGTTTACACACTGCAGTCTGAAATTAACTGTAATTAAATTTAAAATGTTTAATCCATGCTTAATAGATCATTGCCAAACACATCATGTAGTAAGTACAGAATGCTATGTATGTATGTACCAAAAAAAAGGAAATAGAGCTGCTCAATGCAACCTACATTATGCAAAACTCCTCTCACTCATTCACATATCTTGGCTAAATTGTATTAGAATGCTGATTTAATCTCCATCGTTTACATGTAGCTAGAAAACGTTGCTGCAGAAATGAAACTGCAGTTGTAATGGATGGTTAAGTGACTCCTCACCAGATCTCTTACATATAATATAAGTTCCATTAGCCCTGAAATGGCTACTGTATGGCATTTAATTAAATATGGCCTTTCAAAGAAACCCACGGCAAGCAATTTAGAGTGTGGTTACATTTGAAGCTTGTGTGAGGTTACTAGTGCTTTTAACTACTGCACCCACTGCACAGACTGTTAATTAACATATTTAGAATGAAGTAGATTTGCCTTGCACTAATCATTCTCTAATTCACTAAGAACTGCATCCTTTCTAATACTGGACAATAATCAACATACCAGGACTAAACATTACATAATCGGTAATTATGTTTCAGTGAACGAAAGCAGGAAATATATAAATATATATACATAAATTAAAAGGAGCTTATTGATGTGATTGGCTAATGGATGCCTTTACGTGTTGTGAAGGCTAGGGCTACACTGAAATACACTTTGTGACCTACAATAGACACATTCACAATTATGTTAGCGAGAGAGAGTCAGAAGACACAGTGTGTGTTCTCAAGTGCCCTTAATAAGTTTAAATACTTAAACATTCCTGTTCTTTGGAATTATTTCTCAACCGCATGCAAATTTGTATCTCAATATGTACAAATAACGACCATCCATCTGTATATATCTGTCACCGTTACGGAAGTGAGTCCACCCCGCCCTGTTTGGTGCAAGGGGTGGGCCTGTCCCAGAAGCCCCAGTGCACCATGGGTATTGTTTTGACTCCTCAGGTATAATGAGGGAGCTGTGGCTCGGCTGCTGAGAGGAAGAGTGGCAGCACTCCAACCCTGACCCCCTCCTAATCCTGGGAAACCCATCCTGGGCTGACTCCTGCCTCACTCGCTGCTTTAATGTTGAGGGGAGAAACGCACTGACTGCTGCTGTTCAGTCTCAGAGAGGACCAGGAGACTCAGTGTACCTGTGCCCATCAACAGGTTAAACATTGGATTTACTCTTAGCTACACTCCTTCTGCTGTCAGTCTCTTGGCTCTCACGGCTCTTACAGGATCAGCTGTATCTACATAGACAGGATTGACTACTGAGATATAAGTACTGGAGAATAAGTGAGGTCTTTGCTAATGCATTTCATTTTATGGCAAAAATGATAACCGGCATCCTTGTTTCATTATTCAGAATCTACAGCTGCACAAAAATGCTGCTGTGGGAAAAAAAACTACCTAAACCCTTTCTAATTTTCTGTGCTCATTTTCTTACTGAAGTCAATGGGAAAACTAACCAGACAAATTATGACTGAGAAAATGTGAATATGAAGCTTTATGGCAGGAAGGTAATCATTGGATGTATGTAAAGCAGTGAGAAAACCTGCTGGGATTCAACAGTTTTGTATTATTAATTACTTGTATAAAAGTAGTTACTTTTTATCTTTAGTTTGGTTGCATCACACTTACTCACTGTGAGGATCAAACACAACCATATTCCGATTGAAAGCGGACCAATAAACAGAAAACTTGGTGGGGGTTCAGATACATGTTTTTTTAATATCACATTACTTCCATCCCAGAGGCCCGCAGTTCAGTCACATACACATTAGGAGAAGATCACACAGCAGGCAGGCAGACCTCTGCTGTACTGGCTGTTGTCAGGTGACTCTCTCTACGGCGGCAGATCCCAGCAGGGGACGTTGCTGATTGCTGACCACGCACACAACAATGTCGCCTGTGAACCCACCGCTTTATGGCTGCCCCGGCTTTGATGCAACATCTAATTGGCCGAGATGAACTGTTGCTGTGGCAGCTTGGGGCCCTGCTCCACTGTACACCAGTCCACACAGTCACTGTCTGCATTTAATTAGGTCCCCTCTGCCTCTTGTGTGTGTATACTGTATGTGTGTGCGCGCACGCAGTATATCAATATATACATCTGTCTCTATGTTTGCAACCACTTGTGTGTATCTGCGTTTCTTTTGTCTGTACAAGTTCAGTATTACAAAATACCTATTATTTGTCAGAAACAGTCAGAAAGGTAAATAAATAATTTCTCATCAAGAAAGGAGGGTGAGGATGAGATGCATGGTAGACTTAAGGTGGAGAGTTTGGGCTTTATTGGCCGGTGGTTTGTTTTCTCAGTTCTTAGCGTAGCTCGAGATACTAGGGATTGGTTTTGACGGTGACA
Organism: Micropterus salmoides; assembly: GCF_014851395.1. Lineage (NCBI taxonomy): Eukaryota > Metazoa > Chordata > Actinopteri > Centrarchiformes > Centrarchidae > Micropterus > Micropterus salmoides. The sequence goes on along the minus strand of NW_024041039.1, from coordinate 22,441,821 downwards.
GGGTGCGGTCGAGTAGAAGAAAGAGTGAAGGGTGTTGTAGTGGTTTGTTTTCGCAGGTCCTTCATTTCTCAGCGTTTGGCGATGGGTCTGGAGCCTGTTGTTGCCGCGGAGGGGCTGTGTGTGAGTGCGCTTTGTTTAACTTCCTCTCAGTGCTGGAGAAACCAGCAGGGTCTGGTAATGAGTCTGCAAACAGGACCCACGAGGAAGAGAACCTTATTCCTCATTACTAATTGCAGTGAGCAACGACAATGGGTTCGCTTTAAAAGGACTCCGTATTAATCATAAATAATCATTTGTTATGAAAGATTAGTGTACTTCATGACAAATGCCAAATACTCAAACCATATAAAAGAACAGTAGAGCTTAGATGATACATAAATCACTCATACCTAACAGCGACATCAAAGTTGCGTTGGCAGTTACATGCCAAGAGATATTTTCATGTTAGAAATGAAGGGCAATTTTAGAAGCTCTGCTGCTTTGTTTATTTGCATATAATTGAAGAAATACCACAAAGTATCATGTGTCTCAGCTTGGGCTGAACTCACCAGTGCACAATGACTGATTATGGCAAATTACTATCCCTATACGAGCCGCCGAGAATCCGCTCTCTGTGCTGTATGCAGCCCTGAAGCACGGGAAGAGAAATTGTTCCGCCCAAGTACCATAAAAACAGATTGGAAGCTCTGCACTGTGAATTAGCTGCACAGGAAGCCCCCTAAACCCCCTGTTTTATTCATGAGCATGAAGGCTATCGGAGTCTAAGAAACCCCTGTGGTCTCACCCGCTACATCAAGGTTGCATGCCGTGTCCATGGAAGGTTGTTTTTTTTAACATGCCACATTGATGCCATATTAAAAAGCATCATAGATTAACTGCTGCAGTCATTTGAAAGTATATAAACAAATTCTTTACCCTAGTGCAGTGAGAGGGATCAACCCGAAGGCAATGTTGAAAGATTTTAATGAGCAAACCATCATTCAACTCATGGAATCCTGCTTGAAATGTCCACAAGTTACATTTTGGGGTTCAGGGCTTTGTTCGGGCAACCAGGGGAAGACTTGGTGTAAGAGGGGAGAGCAGGAACTTAACACTGAAATGCATTGTTGTTGGTAATCCTTTGGAAATTGAAATAGAGAGAGGCAGTGGCTCCTAAGGGAGAGCGATGCAGTGGACACACACATGGCAGCACTACACTAGAGCACTGCAGAGCCTGAGAAGTTGGTGGTAGCCACAGGGGGTACAGTGGACTAGGGCCAAGTGAGAAGAAGGTGAAGAGGCCACATCTGCCAAAATTGCAGAGGAGTGTACTAGAGAAAATGAGCTTTCAAGTTACAAATGTCTCATGCAGTCTGTTTACTGTTACACTTGTCATTGCTGTTCCTACAACTTCCTCACAGCTTATAGCATCTGTTATTGTGACAATACTACATACACACTGTGGAAAATGCTCAGCTCTTACAACCAGAGAACCAAATTTGTAAACTGCTGAATATGATGCTGAATGTCCAATACAATACTCATTCTTTTACTCTATATATACAGATACTTTCTTTTATAGTATTAAATCCATATCTGAATACAAACTGCATGGTATGAAACACAGCTTTTACTCTGTGGCATTCCCCTTTTGATATGCATGGCATCGAACTTGAAAGACTTACTTTACCAATGAGAGGGGAATTAATTGGTCTATTACCCATTATGCTAATAAAGCAGCAATAATAATGAAGTTGCTACTGTGACAATAATTACCCAGTAGGAGGCTTTTCCTTTTTTAACAACATCCCTTGAAAGCTATTAGATGTAGCTCACAATGTCAAGCCACAGTATATGTAGAACTTAGAGTCATGTGTCCCTGTTTACTTGGTTTGCCTGGGTGCCAGCATCTCCTAATTGTCCTCTCTGAATTTAGCAACTTGGTCTCTCGTCATTACGGTGGCACTGAAGTCCTAATGAGTGGAATTGTTATCTGAAAGATGGCGTCCTTTTTTTTCCCTGCTGCGAAAGCACATTAGATCCAGACAGCTCATTTCCATTCCCCCTGTCATCTCTCTAGAAATGACGTGCAGTGCTTGAAACTGTTTATTTCCAAATTCAGACCTCCTCCGCGGCAGCCATCGGCTTCAATTACCAGTTTTTCCTGAGCGGAGCCATCAGGCAGCCTGACACTGAGGTCCAACCTAATTCCCACCTTCTCCAAAGTCAAGAGCATAATGTGCAGATAAAAAAGGTGGAAAATAGCCTGCCACTCATTAGCATGCAGCGCCTGCCTGTTCATTTGCTTGCTGCGAATGAAAGTTCTGACACTCAGCGCCTTGTGCAATACGAGAATAGTCCTCTTCAGACTGCCTCGTGTCCTTACTGCCATGGAAAGGTCATCAGCAGAGGTGTGCGCTCACCAACCTGGCTTGCTGCTCTTCACTGGCCCACCTGGGAGAGGGGTTAGCTGGGGGTATTGATTCAGGGAGAACCTCATTACCTGCTGAATCAACATATTATTGCCATGTTTCACCCAGCCGAATTGTTTACAAGTGTCTTTAGTGCGGGCAAAAGCCTGCTCTGGTGGGCCACGACCGCATTCATTAGTCCCTGACCCCGATGATTATGTGTTATCTGATACGCTGCTGTCTGGCTTGGCCGCATGAGCAGGGCCACTGGCCTGCATCGGCCTTGGCCCATTACAAGCCCTCTATTTTTTCTCTCTCCATTTTTCTCTCCCTCTCCCCCTCTCTTTCTCTATCTCTCTTTCCCTTCCATCTGTGCTCCCTATGAATGTATCCATTAGCCTGCCGATGTGTAAATTGTTTTCACCTGCACTGCGGGCAGATGGGGAGCAGTGTCTCTGTCGTGATTTCCTATGCATGAGCTTTCTAATCAGTCAGAGAGTAACACGATTCCCTTGCTCCTTGCTAGAAAAAGGTGAGCTTTCGCGAGCGTGCACACATACATTAGATGCATACACACTCACGCACACATGTTCTCGCACTCACAATCTGCGATCAATATGCACGCTGTGTTGTGGGGATATTGGTGCAGCAGTAGCAGTGGCAGGGTTCATTATATGAGCTCGCCTTACATCACTCTGATGGCTTAATACAGAGGAGAGGGCCTGGGCCCGAGCTGATCCTTGCCTCAGCCATTCCTCATTTCAGTTCAAATCGAAGGATAATTTGACCTGGAAGACTAAACCCACATAAGCGCAATGACATCCAGCAGCAGTGTCAACAGAGTGTGACCCGCGGAAGAGACAGGAGAGGATGCCCCTCACGCAAACAAATAAAAGCATTCCCTAATGCCTTACTGTGGATGTGACATGTGCCCTGTGGGCCTCTCCTAGAGAAGGGGGTCAAATGGACCACCCAGGTCTGGATGGGCACTTTGTGTTTAGGAAGGGATGCTCATATAATAGCATGTCTATTCTGGCTACTCAGAAAGAAAGTTACAGATCTTGGTAGCATACTTTCAAAAATGATGATACAGTATCAAAACTGCTGATTACATCTACCATGATTTTTTGTTTTACTGTATATGCAATGTTTTTGCAACTATGCTGCAAGGCACAGTTAAAATAGACCTACACCTTCCATATTATATACAATAGGTGTAACATTGCTGTAACATATTCAAAACCTGGGTAGACATTAGTTCAAAGGATACTGAAGATAAGACCAAAAAACAACACAAACTACCTGCTATTAAGAATCACTAATAGGCTTCATTTCAGTCACAAGCTGCATGACACCTGGTTCACTTCCACTGAGACTGAGCTGATAAACATGAAGGTGGATGGGCACTGTTTTAACAAGGCCAGGCATCACTGTAATCAACCAGGCCCACTACAGGAGCAAACATCAAACCCTGGCTGTCAGACGCCTGACCCAAACAGCCCAGCCCACATGAATCTCATCATCTGACAACCACACACGCTGCCCTTATTCACTGCTGCGTACCACGCCACCCCTGCTATGAGCTGTCGGTCAAACTCCAGACTCACAGACTCCTGTCAAACTGAGAGGTGATCCTCTCCTCCCTGTCTCTCTCCCCCATTGACAGGACATGCCCACGGACCGTGAGCGCGTTAAAATGATTGGAAAGAGTTTGGATGAGACTAGTGGGATATGCCTGCAGTAAAGAATAGCAAAATTAAAGAAACAGAGAATGAATTCACTCTGCAAACCACGACATCACAAGGCGTGCGTGTGCTAACAACAGGCCACTGTCATTAGACCTGGGAGTCTTTGTTGAAAACCACACTGAAGCATTGTGCTCTCAGACAGCACTCGAGACTGCCCTGATGTTTATTCAAATAACCAACAAGTGCAGCATCATGGTGAATCTGATCTCCTCACTCATCCTTAGTGATAGTAGAGACAAAACCTACAGAAAATAATTTTAAAGAAGCAACTCTCAAAAATGTTCACAGTGTGTCTTAATACAGCTCAGCACAATTTAATTTCTTCTTAAACCGCAAATGAAAAGGCAAACATTGGAAACTAGTTCCCCTCCATCCCATTCTATTTATGTTCTATGAAAGTATAAAAGGGATGTGTTGCAGCTTTTCATCCACTTGACAGCACTTAACTAATTGCTGTCCTCTGATAGACAAAAATGTACTCACAAAACACAGACACACAAATAAACCATACGCAGGCACACAAAAATATAAAGATTAGACTGTAATATTTTGTATCCTTTTTAAAATTTAATCAGATCTGGTTTTGAACGGATACTAATATCATCATCTAGACACATTTAATCTTTTTAATATAACTTTGTGAAAATCAAACTATACGTGTGCCAACTACAAGTGCCTACTCTTTGAAACGATTATAAAAGCCCGGTCAAATCTCTTTTGCTAGTGGTATCAGCCAATTATAGAAACAAGTGACCATTGAATTAACACATGGAACTTGAAAGCTTTTGCACTCTGATGTAGAATGCTCTCTGGAAAAAATATGTCAGACCTTAATTTGCGATTTCACAGGGTGTCACCTGAGCTCTAGGCAAAAATGGGCTTTAACTCAACAGAAACACAATGGCATTGTAAATGTTAAATTGTGTTGATAAATGTCACAGTTCTTCTTCAGCATTTTTGTAAATGCTATCCAGACAGAACTCTGAATGAATACCAAATGTTCAGAATAAGTTCATTTTAAACTTGCCACAATAGGCAACTCTTACTCCTTTCTTCTTCATAGATGAGAATTGAGGATTTGCATTAACCCAAAACACTGCTTCAGTATCTAAGTGATAGTGAAAGGAGTGAAGGGAGAGCCATGAAAACCAGTGCTGTGGAAGAACAGCCACAAAAGGCAGATAAACCCAACACCACAGAGAGGTGAGCCAACTGTTCCAAGTCTCACACAAGGGGAGGAAGAAAAAGCGAGGGGGCGGAGAAGATAATTTAGCATTTGTGTAAGCTGTTTATCAAATTATTAACTGCACAGATGTTTCTGACTAGCTAGGGGCTGAACATGGGCTCTGCCAGGCAGGGGAACAAAGGTCTGACGGATTCAACGGAGATGTGCACTGAATATCAATTTAATTTACTAGCTGTTCATTCTCATGCAAATTGTGACCTCTGTTAGGGCATATCAATGGCCATACACATTGTATGTCTTCAGAGGAGCAGCAGGCAGAAACACTGTATGAAACTACAAATAGGGAAAATAATATTTTCAGTGGAGCCATTCATGTAGTAAGATTTGAAAAATGTATGCATGGCACTTTTTTGTTTTTACTGATAAACACTTGGAAAGACTATAGTAACTCTTTCTGTGTTTATTTTGGACCATTTGGGTTATATGTGTTTTTCGAACTAGGAAGGAACTATCATGTAGATAATTCACTGTAGAGTTGAAATAAATGCTGTTGGGAGATGCATAGATAAGAACACAGAGAGGAAAAGGCAAAATAAATTATGAGTCCTTCAGTTTTTCTATGCAAAATGACTGAAATCATAATCACCAACATGCATTAAATCACAAGTTGAGTCCAGGCCTTTCACCTTAATTGGAGTCTCTTTACCTTTGATGCAATCTCACTCACGGTGTCAGAACATCTTGAAGAGTTTTTTGCCTGAAACACAAAGTAGGGCAGAGCAACACAAGCACATTAAACCGTGGTTGTGAGTGTTGTCTATATTGTGAACAATAATGTAATAATGAAAATTCATGAAAATAATCATGAATGCCTAGTATGACATCCAACAAAGGTTGATCACTGTCATCAACCTCAGCTAAGCTCAGCTGGAACGGCAAGTCCCATTTTCTTCATCACCTCCAAAGTACCGCCTTTCAGCTCTCCACAGCAAAAATAAAAAGCCTGGCAACAATATCAATTATACATGCAGGAGGCAAACAAGGGGATTTATTTCACAACAAATAGCCTCATAGAGAGATGCTGAATAGGGCAGATTAGCATTAGAAAAGGACAACAAAACTCCCCAGTTCAACAGCTAAAGAGCAATTTGATGGGACTGGAATTGGGGAAATTGCTTGATTAGGGCATGCATTTGGAGGGGCTGTCAATTTCTGAATCCCAGCAAGGATATGTAGTGTTGTCGCTTTGACGAAATGACACGCTGCTGCAGTCAAAACATGACATTATGAGAACTGTCAGTTGTGCCCTTTGATAATGCAAGACAAGATCAAGGGATGATGCAGCAGCCAGTAAGTAAATGAGACATCAATCTGTATCTGATAGAGAGGGGGGGAGCTTATCAAATAAAGACAAAGAAAGACGTTTTTGATGGTTGGTATTTAGCCCAGTCAGGTTAGACATGTTTTGCAATTTTAGTAAATGGTAGGGTTTTCTGAACTGTGAGGTCCCATTTCATTTAATTTATTCTTCATTTTATTTAGTGTAAAATAGGTTTACCCCACTAAACAAGATATGGCATGTACATACAGGGCAGTTAAAACTATAAGGTTAAAACTCATGTTTAAGTCTATAAAAATGGATTCTGTGTTTCCGTAAATGTTTTAAGAGTAAGAGTTTGTTGGAAAACATACTGTAATTTTTCTTCCCCAACATTTTATGAGACTTTCGTGACCGACCTTTTTTGTCGAAAACAACATAAAAAACTTCGCACAGTTTACGTTAGTTTACAAAGAGCAAGAGGAGAGCTCGCGCGCGTACTCGCAACACGTGCTCTCTATGTTTATCAGCAGGGATTTCTGGGAAGCGGTGCTCATGGTAACCAACGTAAACACCACCAGCCACCCTCCTCCTCCTCCTCCTTTTCTTCCTCATTTCCCGTTCTCGGCTCTGCAGAAGCGCCAAAGCATGCGAAAATGAACAGCACGGTTCGCAGCGAGGACCAGTATTATGAAAAGATAACATCGATTCAACAGAGCATGCATGAAAGGTGAGTGTTCGCTCTCTTTTGTTCACGGGAAGACGGCCTAGTGCAGACCGCGGACTCGGGTTGCGACCTGTGCTGCCTGGAAAGCCGTCTCCTGCCGCTTGCCACAGGGAGATAACAGGCTAACGTTAGCTACTTAGCTAACCGGCGAAGACAGAGTAGACGGAGATACTGCAGTGTAGCTAGCTTACTACGTTAGTTCATTAGCCCAAACACCGCGGACGCTACATTTAGCTAACAGCAATAACGTTAGGTGGTTGTAGATGAATGGAAAGCCTGAAATCATTAACGTCTGCATATTAGTTCACATGAAGCTAATGCTCGTGCTTTTCTTTATGTATCAACATCAGCATAACATTACCCATGTAGCTAAATCGTATATCAACATTGATTTTAACCTTCGTTGGATAACTATGACCTGGATGACTGAGAATCTTCATAGACATCAACATTAGCCTAACGTTACGCATTACAGTTGGTTTATGAGTAAATAAGTTATATACCGTAAGTAATGTCGCTGTTAATTAGCCTAGCAAACCGGAGATGCTGCTGTAGTCTGTGCGGGTGACAGCTCCTCTGATTTTTGTATGCAGGGAGAAACGGAGGCAGGAGCTGGAGAGAGAACTGTTTGCTTACTCCAGATCTGATAAAAGAATGTAAGTTACACAGAATACTGTATACCAAAAGAGAGACCATACCTTGTTTTCATCCCTTGACTTTCACAGCGTTAACTTGAAAAAATGAGATATCTCAGTAGAGAGACCTTACTGTATATCAAATAGTTTTGTAAATTTACCATATATGTAATCAGTATAACTTGCCGCATATACTGTATAAATGCATAGCCATGTTAGTGCTTTTAATTTGAAAAAATTTAAAACGGTTCTGGTATTTGTGATAATCTGAGATTTTTATGTTTAATAAAATATATCACCATAGTACTCAAGTGTGTTAAAAGTCCATGAACCTTTGGATGTAAGCAGAACATCCTGTTTTAATTCTCGTAATGTTAACATTGCAGATCAAAACAGCAAAGCTGAGGTTGATACCAGAGTTGAGAATAAGATTTAAATTTAAAACACACTGTGCTGAACCTTGTCTTGTGGAAAGTCTAGCTCTTATTTTTTGACAATGCTCCTAGATAATATTTCTTTGGAATAATAGTTCTCCACTGCCTTCAGCTCACAGATAAAGTGTTCCAAACTGCGCAGTTATCTCAAGGAAATCAGTGACAGGGAAGCACAAGCGAAAATGAGAAACCTTGAGCTTCTGAGAGATGTGGAGTGCATAGAAATTAGCATGAAGGAATATAGTCCTGACCATGGCCCCCTGCAACAACAAAAGGTATAACACACACACACACACACACACACACACACACACACACAGTTTCAGTTGTTCAGTGGAGTCATTTTTCTCATGGAGTTATATTAAAAGCAATCTGAACAGACACTCCGCCCACTGAGGTTGATCCAGGTTTGGACAATTGGACTTTTTTCCTAAAATATTTTATTAAATTTAATAATTATTAATACATTTTTGAATACTGTGTTTAGGAAGAACACTTCTTTTAACATGTTACCAAATGTACTGTAACTTTTGAATAAGAACAATAAACTCAAAGACCTTCAATCTAATAAAATTTTTCGATTTAAAATATATTTATTAAAGAAGCACATTTATGCACATTTTCCTTTATGCTGTGGTGTAATTTTAACACAGAGTAGAAATATTTGCTCGCAATTGCTTGATGTGACAATAGTAAACACTCAAACAGTGCAATTTATCACGACAAGCAAATGAACAAGGGAGAAAACAATGAGCCAGTCAGATTATCACTTAAAACTCAACGACAGTGCTTGACAGCTTAATATCAAATTAACAAAATTGGCTAATTATGACTCGCTGAGTTAATTGCCCAATATAGAGACTCTGAAGTGCTCCAGAGGTTTAGTGATTCTCTCCCCTCAAGCAGTCGGTTTATTTCCTCTTGATGCTTTGTGAGTCCTGCGTGTTTGTTGTTATTTTGGTTGTCCTGTTGATCTCAGTATCCATTGTATAAAGTCATTTTTTCTGGTTTAACTGATGCTTTTGGTAAAATGAAAAATATAAATTCTCAAATGGACTGTGAAGTCACACACACAAAACATTCAAATAAAACAGTGGATAAATCAGAACGGTGTCTTATTAAAGGTCTGCGTCTGTAAACTGCCATGGTTTTGATGAAAAGGTGTGGCACGTGTGAGCTAATCCAAGTGCCTTTAGAGAGGCCATTAGGTTTTTTAATTGGAGTTGGGATTAAGGCAGTTAGTCTGGGCCGGTCAGATAAATGTTAAAGGCTGTCAGCAGCTACACAGAGGACACTCACTTGGGATAACCCGTTGTGATTGACTGATGCTTGACGTTGTCACTTTTGCTTTCATACCGTCTGCTTTTATACCACATGCAGATAATATTCAGCACCACTATCACAGCATTATAACAGACAATTCCTAGTGTTTGCATGCAGTGTCAGTTTACCTGCCTCATGTCGGTTAAATATTATGTATTATTTTCTGTCTATCTATCTATCAATCAATCACCTATCTACTCATATCTTTGTGTATCAGTCTGTCTTTACATCTCTTACAGGCTGACTTATTCCAAAGGATTTCCAGATTTATGGAAGCAAGAAAGAAAATGGAGCGAGACCTTGACGTAGCAAAGGTAATGAAAATATGTGCAACTAAATGTGTATTACTAGTATAGTAATAAGAATAACATTCACGTATGGAAGTAACATATTTGTACATCATGTTTTTTACACATGTCACATCTTCTACTATTTATTGTGTGATCTATTGTGTGCGTGTTTTACACATATTCTTGTATGATTGAAAAATGGCACTTTTGGCGTTTTTTTTTTTTATGTTGGTTCCTTCTTTTTTGAAATGTTTACAAGGTTTATGCAAATCTCAGTTCTATCAAGCTGTGTGTTTTCAGGTTTAGAATAACAAAGGAAAGTAGACATTATGCCTGGTAAATCTGTAGAGGAGTCTACATTTAAACTGTGTATCTGTAATAGCACAGGTGTCTAATCCTAGCTGGTGCATCTGTACAAGCGATGTAGTTCAAGCCCATAGCTGCTTTCTCCCTTCACTTAAAGCAGTTAAAGCTCTTTTAGATGAAATGTCTAAGACATCTCATAATAACTTGGAGCATGCTGTCTAGAGCAGTCACTTGTAACTGTGTGCAAAACCCCCGTCAGCCTGTCGATATTGTAATGAGCAAAATGGTACTGTCGCTCCATTATGCATACAAGCCATTGGCTGGCAGTGTGCATGTCCCTCAGGCTGCAGCATTCATTAAGGGAAGCTTACCGGGCTGAAAGCTGGAGACAGATGATAACGGGATATGATTTTCATATTTAATACATTCCTTGGAAGAGCACACGCGTGCCGCAGATTGATAGAAGAATCAATTGCTACTTTAGTGAAACACTTTCTACTTTGCCCTGCAGCTACCGATGGAATCACTCAGCCAAGAAATTAACTTTTCCTCTTTTTTTACCTACTTTGTGGATCTGCTGGGCAGGCTGCATGGTTTACAGTGAATGTTATTAAGCAGCTAACTGTTTGGTATTTAAGACGCTTATCAGAAAAGAAACAGAAGCCATGCTTTTTGTTATTATGTTTGGAGGGAGGCTTTTTTGCTTCACTCTCTCCCCCCTTGGTGACATTGCAGACATGAATCAAAACTTGTCTAAAGGATTTCTAATAAGATGAAAAGTTAAAACATTGATCCTGAGACATTCTTCTGGAAGATGTTTTGAAAAGAATTCTGACCTTGGCTCAAATAAGCTAAACTCATTCAAAATTATAAATTGGATAGTCAGCTATAGTACTTGAGTTGAATTTCTTTTGAATTAGACTTATTTAACCAAAGCAAAAGAATTGTGTTCATACCTAGCAAAATATAATTTTTATGAGGTAATGGTAAGTTTTGTTTCTAAAAATGAATATATTTTGTTGATTCCCATTTTTGCAGGTTGAAGCTGTGCATAGACAGCACCAGGGCAGCGTCCTTTCTCACCCAGCCAAGGATTTTACAAAACCACCAGTGGTAATTTTAATGGGCTACGAGACCTTCAGACAGCCTGACGCTGAAACCGGCACCACAAGTGTACACTCACACCAAGCATTGCATCGTTCACCCAATCGCAGCATGCACTCCCGCGAACGTCTACGAAGTGGCCTTTTGAAGGACTTCAGAGTTGGCGGAGAGGATGCCGCCAGCAGCCGAGCACATTTATCAGATGACATTTCAGGCTCAAACGATTCCCCTGACGGCTGTAATTTGAGTGACAAACATGATAGAACGGTAGCGGTGCTCCCATCTGTTCGTGCCTTAGCAGGTGCAGCTGGAAATGTGCCATTAGGAAGTGATGATGAACAAGAACCGTCACCTCTGGTGACCTTGACGGGGCCTGAGAAGAATACGTCTCCCGGCAGCAGTAGCCTGATGAAGGCTAAGAATTCCTTTGCAGAACTCAACAACTCCCAAGATGGAGAGAGTGTTCTGAGCCATTTGATGCCTGAAACTTCTTTTGGAAAAGAAACTCAAGATGCACCAGGTTTGCAATGCTACTTCTTGCTTATTACCTTGTAATATCTTTTTTTAAAAGTCTCTTTACTGAAATTGAGAGTTAAAAGCACTTTATTTTCCCTTTTTGAAGATTTGAAATAAGCTCACGTGATGCTTTGCTCTATGTTCACATTCAGGTAGAGTGTGTGAGAGTGTCAGCACACCAAGCTCTGATGTGCAGTTGTCAGAGAGCAATGATCGTGACCTGTCTATTTCCCTGACACAATCTGAGCTGGAAGAGGATCTACCAGAGGGTGTGGCACCTGAGAGGAATGCCACTTCTGGACGTATTGATGATCACAATCAGCACAGTCCTGAATCATCCCTCCTCTCTGATTGGTCCAATAACAAACCAAAGTTAAACTGTGAATCAGCTCCCACGGTGACATTTGAAAGGTACAGTATGTATGACTTCTGTGCTTTGTTGTCTGTATTTGTCAAAACGCGTCAACTGTGAAAAACACAGACATTGCCAGGATTGCTTTTCAGCACATATGCGTCTTAAAACCATGCACAAGTCACACATAGTCAGTATTTTTTCCCCAAGATTTAAAGCAAAGCAAGCTGAGAAAGAGAATGTTCTGCATAGCCATGTTGAACCACAGAGGGCCGTTAATGATAGGAGCAGGCGAAGACACCATATAGCCACCATCACATCAGAGGCTGACAGAGAGGATTGTGGGAGTCACGGTCCGTGCCACCGTGCTCTCTGTAGCACAGTAGCAGCTGCGGTGGTGGCAGTGATGCATCTTATAGGCAGAGCTCAGGACCTGTCACCAACAATATTGCCATAATCCAAGATAATGCTGTAACAGAGCAATTTTCTGCTTGAGAGACCTCAGGAAGTCCCCAGTGGAGGAGGAAATTTGTGGCACCATAGAGTGTTCTGGAGGGTGGGCATGTGGACAGCACTTACAGCCACAAATCCTTAGCGTGATGATGGCCTCTGAGTTGAAGGATCATTTTGGATGGGGTTAGAGCCACACAAAATCCCGTGTGAATGTTTGCGCCCAAAGCCTCCGCATTTCCCTGCAATATGCAGTTTTTTATGAACAGGACCTCTTATGCTCTTGAAAAAGAAGAAGAAAACTTTATTTGGTGTGTAATTTCTGTGCTGTTTGTCCTTGGGTTATGCACATTACACAAGTACACTTGTTTACTATTATATGCTTTATTTTTTAGTACACAGTTGCACGTATGCACACAATAATGTTATTCAGGTCCAAACATATTACCCTTTTATCTACGGTAATATATAAAGAACCTTTCTATATCAAATGCTTTATTTAAAATTATGGTCTATATCTGTATCAAAAGAGTAGTATGATGAATTATATTTTCTCTCTTGAAAGTATAGTTATGTCTATTTGTTTGTTTGTGCTTGACTGTGTTTCTGTGTGGTCTACTGTACTGTTTATAGCGCGACCTCAAGAGGAACTGCAGTTAGCCTGTGCCGGGGATATGATGGTGGGGGCTGCAGCTTTCATTGTTAACAGGGAGGGCTTCTGTGTATGAGGAGAAAACCAGAGGCTTTGATGTAAAGCTCCGAGAGCATCCAGTCTGTATTTTTTTCTTTCTCTCTCTCTCTCTCTCTCTCTCTCTCTCTCTCTCTCTCTCTCTCTCTCTCTCTCTCTCTCTCTCTCTCTCTCTCTCTCTCTCTCTCTCTCTCTCAAGGTTAGAGTTTATATTGCTCCCTCCATTCAGCTCACAGTTGGGGAAAAACAAGCCTGGGAAATTCATTAAATTATCCCATTCTATTTCTCCTCCAGCATGGCTGGGATGAGTGAGAGTATATGACTGAAATATCCTCCAGGTTCTTTCTTTCAAGACTCATCATAAAGGCCTTACTGTGTCCTGCTCTCAAAAAATGTCGTCCCTGAACCACATGATGGCCCGATTGGTGATGGCATGTCATACAATTAAAGTTGAATTAAATTAAAAATCCAACACAGGTCTAGAGGTAAAATTTATATGTTTTGAAATACGGTAATATATAAATAATTTGAAATATCAATTAGGGAATCATGCTTTTTTTTTACAGACATTCGTCAGTTGTGTTTTTTTTTCTGGTTTTAAATTCTCAGTGTTATTGCACATTGTCATACAGTGCTTTGTACTGTATTAACTGTGTGCTCACAGTGCAGTGTGACACACCCCATATTTGATCAGGCTGTCCCTGCACTCAATGTGTTGTTATTACTTGTGGTATATTTTTCCATTTCTTTGTTTATTATATTTGCTGTCTGGGCTGGCACAGTGAGATCTAACACCAATCACTTAGCGGTGAGGCCATTCCATGTGGTAAATCACCCCGGAGTCAGTACTGTACACTGTAGAGCAATATCGCTGCAGAGAGGCTGACCTCTTCCTCCTAGCTAACAATAAGCTCCTGATGATGTCGACATGCCGACAACAGCAGCATCTAAAGTGAGGTTGGAGACCTTGACATGAAAGCTGGCAACAATACAATGAGGGAGAGAGAGGTTTGGAGAAAAAACACAACTAATTCCCTCTCTAAAGGTCTCTTTTTGAAGAGCATTGACAAATAAAGTGGAAAGAGAAAGATGACTATTTCAAGGCCCACGCTGACGATAAGGGAGAGAGAGAAAAAAGATAGCGCTTTTGCCTATGCTACTTCAGCCATACTGAAGAGGACTTAGCACAGACGGATTGCACACTACAGAATGTCATGGATATAATTCAAGCTGCCAGCTTAATCAGGATGTTACCAGGAAACAACCTGCAAAAAAGAAGGAGCAATTGTTTGCTGACCCCTAACCCAGGAGCCCATTACAGATTGTCATAAATTCTTTTTGGCCCCTTTTATGTAGGGGGCTCAGGATCTCTCGGCTTGGGGTTTCTGGGAGAATTCAATGAGGGCCACCCAGAGCTTAATGCCCAAGAAAGAGATGGATTCCCAATATCCACATGCATTAGGCATCCATTTCTCATTTTGTAGCAGCACACAGGACCAGATTAAAGTGTAAATCTCTCACCAAAAGAAATCATCTTGAGGCCCCTCTTTTTTAGAGCCTTTTTCCATACATGTGAGATGGTGTTAGTGGTAGTTTTACAGAGTTGTTCATATTTTCATTTTTACATTTTTTATAATCATATTACATATTTATAATTAAGTTTATTTAGCCATTTAACTGTATAGCTGATTTAAAGGTTTACTTCAACAGTAGGCATCTAATTCTACAAGCTCTGGTTCTCAAGCTTGGTTTTGCAAGCTTTCCTTTACAACCTGTGGCAACATCAACAGACACACTTTGTATTGTTGAAGTCCTGTATTGTGGCGGTAGCATTCTAATGATCAAATTCCTCCAGCAGTCCTTGAGTACCTCAAGGAAAATGCCTAGGAAAATGTACCACTGATTTTTGGATCAAATGGCATCCTATTTTCTCTTTTTTTCCTCTTTTTTTTCCTAACAAATAGCAGGCCTATCGATCACATGGCCTCCTCTATGTTCATTCACCACGTTAATGGGTATTGTGTTTTTAGTCTCTCCCAGGAAGGACTCTTTAACCTGCTAGATAACATCGAAGGACAACTGGATGGTGAACAAACCCGTGTGTATGGGGATTCTCCAATTGATGGAAGACAACTGACTAGAATTATCAGGTATGTCCTTCCTGTCTTTCTTCAAACTTCCTAATCTTATCTCTCCCTGTCTAAACTAAATCAGTTTACATTTATTTAATAGCAATCAAGCCATTTGTGCAGATGAGGAAAACATATTATCCTTCTGCCAAGGGCTCTCACTTTAGATGAAGTGTCATCACCAACATGCACACGTCTTTCTTTCTGAGGGTTTTTCAAACACATGGGATTGTTATAGTAACCACCCTGTTGAATTGTTATTGGGAGTCAGGGAGATGGAGGATGGAGAATGTGTTTCATTAGACTGGGCTTATTTTTCATGAGCCTTTTATATTTCATAGCACGATTAATTTGCCATAATTGCAGTTCTTGTTGTAAAGTACGGATAAATGTCTGGCAAAGGAAAGCATTCTCACTCTTTTTAAACCCAGTACATGCTTCTCATGAAGTACAAACATGAGTGCTGTAAATTATACATATAACATCATCTTCAATAGTGAACAGAATGACCATCTTGTGCCATGACCCTAAGTATAATGTTTAGTTTTGCTGTGATATATTAGCAAGCGTGTTTGTGTGCACTGATGTGTATGATAATACTGAAAATCGTTTGTGTGTGTGTGTGTGTGTGTGTGTGTGTGTGAGAGAGAAGTGTTAGCAGCTGTTTGACGTACTCCATGTGCTTCTGACCCACGGGCTGAGCCCAGGGCTCCATGGCAATAGCTGACTGCTCTCTATATATTGGACAGCCTTTGTAACAGTGGAGCAGGCTTGAATGACGAGGACCTTGAAGCATGTGGAGCAGTCATCCTTCATGAGCTTCAGAGGTTGTCATGGAGCACAGCAAAGGGCTGTCTGCTACCACAGGATCTAGTGGGTGCTCACCAGTCCATCACTGAGCCTAATGAAATAAGGTAAGGCTCCTGGTTTCTCTGTGAATCCAACACCAAAGACCGTTGTCAGTGTTTTTTTAGTCCATAGTTTTGTTTATTTATTTTTTTGTTTTATTCAGCTTAATGAAAAGCAATTGTGGGATTGTAAGAATAATCACAATCCTAAGCATGATCAGGTTTGATCACTTATGTAAAGCTATACTAGTAATGTAATGTTTTCGTAATGTTTTTGTTGCAGAACTCATAACATAAATTTGCATAATGTTACCTAAGAAAAAAACACAACTTCTGAGATGCTTGAAAAAAGGTAAACAGTTATATAATAAAATAAAATACTGTTTGTGATATAGTGTTGTATAGTGTAATATAGTGTGTGTTTTGTGCAGATAATGACATTGTAAACTCCTTTAATTAATAATACTACAATAGAGTAAATCAGAGAACAAATATCAATGCTCTTAAAGAGTTCAATCCACATTTCTTTTCATAGAGCCAGTGAACACACTTACAGTAAAGGTGAATTCCATTTTTCCTGACAAAGAGTGGGCTTACAACAGCCGCTGAGTTATTGCACGCTACCATTCGATACAGTCTCCGTTGTGAACAAATGTAAAGGTCATCTTTGGTGTCACCTCGTACGGAAACACTGCACGGGTGAATGTCATGAGTAAATTAAAATGCCCTATCTGTGACTTCCAGTCCTTTTGGATAATGAGTAGTTATACTCTGAGCCAAATCCATGCTCTGCTTCACTACTCTATTGATTTCTCTGAGACCTTCCCTGCTATATACTCAATCCACAGAAACATCTAGCAGAGTCCCTCCCTTTCTTGCGGCTCATTGACATTTTATTCAGTGAGCTATATTGCTGTCTGAGTCTATTCAATGTTAAAGTGTTTTAAGATGGACTAGCAAGCAGCTTTTTGAGAGTGCTTTATGAAAAAATTGCTTGACAAATGTATTATATTCTAATTTCTTCACCTAATGGTCGAACTTATAAGCTAAGCAAAGAATCGTTCAATGTAATAAGGTAAAATTAAGACATATTTACGGATGTCCTACTTTTTATTCAATAAGAACGTCTCTCTTTCTCTTTCACCAATCCCCCCTCCACCCTATACCACAGCACCAGCCTCCCTCCTGATGCTGCTCGGCTGTGGGATCGCTGGTTCAAGCACGCCCTCCTGCTCAAGGAGCGCCATGTCCTCAGCACTGAGCGCTTGGTCCAGCTGTTCACGCCGCTGCTGCTGGAGCGCCATGCCACCTACGGCCACCAGGTAGCGTTGGAGGCACACACACTGCCACTACACACACAAATAGTCGGTTGCACACTTGCATTCACAGGCACTCAGTCCCAAAAGCAAGCAGACATTAACACACACGCACATGCACACTCAAATGACTACAGGAGTAAAATGGCTTCTTTTTTTCTCCTGTCCAAAAAAGACTAGTGTTTTTGTTTCTTTGCATGTTTTTAAGAAGAGCGCTGTAGTTGGTACTGAGTGCCCTCTTTGTGTCTGGTGTTTGAAACCAAGCCCTGGCTGCCTACTCATCAGATTGCTCCACACGTTGACCTAGACAGAAGGGAAACCCTGACCCATGCGCTAATCACAAATTACAGCCTCTGCCTGGCTTCTTTCATCTCATGTGGCGTATTCATCTGAGAAACACTTGCTTTTAATTTGGTATTAACCAAAAGTATAGCCATCAGCTGGGTCCGATTGAATGAGGGAGCCATTTGAACCTTCAACGGACAGGATCATTTTAAATGTCCCACTCATTGACCTTGTGCAGATAATGCTCCATTAAACAAAGAAAGAAATTACAATTAATATTCACACTTAGAGCCCAAAGATAATGTCAAGAGATTTGTCAGGAATCCCACTTTTTCAAAAAATGTACCATCAGTTGGAATCTGCTGGAATGATCATATACACATGCAGGTTTTTGTGTTATCTAATTTTGTGGACTCATCTTGCCGGGGGTTCTTGTGGCTTGGAGATCTTGCTCCAGTGTCCCCGACGCAATGAGAGAGGCAAAGAGGGAGACTGTAGAGCCTCTTGAAAATATGAACTGACAAAAGGAAGATAGGCACTGCCATCTACATCTTTATGTCCAAGCGCCTCAGGAAAAGCCGAGTGAAAATCTTTCTCTCCCTTTATCTCTCGCACTCTCACTCCATCTATTTCTCTCTCCCTCCCTCTATTTCTCCTTCTCTCCCTTTTTTTCTCTCTCCCCTCTCTCCCTCTCTCTCTCTCCCTCCTCTCTGTCATCTCATACAACAGCTTACGCTCCACACACAAGAGCAAACAGAAATTTCCATTCACGTAATGCCACACAGCCTGGCTACCCCGACAAATGGGAGCATGCAGCTCGCATGCACACACTCAAAGAGGCCCTTTGAATATTCAAGTGCTAACAGTTGCATTCATTGATATTTAAAATGCAGTGGGTCTGCGAGAGCCCTCAACCCACGGTACATTTGACTAAATCTAAAAAAAGAACAAAGACGGATATCAGGGACAAGGATCAAGACAGTTTTTATTGTGCAGAAGCATCAAATAGCAAGTGGCAAGCTCAGATTGGCATGTGTTTTTCTCTCTTCCCCTCTCAGAAAATGAAAGCATGTATATTGTCAATGTTCACTGCGACCTACTGATAACAACTTCCAATGCACTTAAAGTTTGTCACTGTCAAAATCCTCCTGATCATCCCCTCCATATTAGTGCTCATTAAAAGTAGCAAATGGCCATCTGAGGCTGAGAGGCAGTCTTTGATCACAAAAGAGAGATGATGATGGCAGCATTTGATATGGGGGAGGGAAATAGGAGAGAAAGGAAATCGGTGTGTGGCATCTCCCTGCTCCTCATCTCCCGGAACAGCTCCTCTTAATTGTGTATCCTCATCTCCCCAAAGATAAAAAATGAGCTGGAGAGGGAGGAAGAGAGCAGTTTGTCTCAATTCTCTCAGCCAAGAGGGGAGATATCTGGAACGTGTTGCACATTAACGCCAGGGTGATTGCATTCTTTAGGCGCTTCTCTAATCTCATGGATGAGAAGAGAGGGAGAGGAGAGGGGGGAAAAAAGTGTGATTGAGAGGGAGAGCGGGAGCGAAAGTGTGCGAAATAATCTTTTTTTAAGTTAAGCGAGTGAGAGAATTTGAAGTTATTTTCTCTTGCCGTTTGAACGCACACTACAGCTGCACCTCTGTGCGAGCAGCCATGGCCAAAGTAAATGACTTGCCTAATCGGCGAGAGTTCAATTTGACACTTCCTTCACAAAATGGGAACAATTAAGAGTGTGGTTTTAATTTGTTCTGCTCGCAGGCCAAAGTGCTGCTGAGGACACTTGTGTCCCGGTCCAGTGAGGAGTGCCCCTCAGCAGAGGACGAGAGTGACTTGTCTTCTTCGTGTGGTCCTCCTCCTCTCCTGGCTGACGGCGATGTGAAGCCTGCCAGGCCAGTACAGAAGCAACAGATCCAAGGTTACTGAAGATTATTAACATGATTAAAACAGGCATGGAAAATACTAAGGAGAGTACAGTATTTGATTACTGGGTTTGTGTTATTAGTTTTAGAGGAATGGAGGAATGGCTGCATTTTCCTAAATTAACAATCAAAAAATTGTGTTGTTACAGTTGCCAGTAGATTCCTGCAAATGTCCGAAACATACTGCACTGAGATAACTCTGTCTTTGCACAGTAATATGTAAGAAGACCATTAATAGGAACAAATGAAGACTACTGCTATTTTTTTGCAAACCACCTCTGCAGAGAACTAAAACTTTCCTTTTATGAAAGAAATCAATTTCACCATAGGGCTTTTTTATAAATCCCTCACAGCCCAGTTTTCATACAGTCTTCTATTCAGAGCTAAAGAAAGACCCCCCATTCCCATTTCCATCCCTAAACTCCTTCCTCCCTGCCACTGCTTCTCACTATGCGCGTCCCTTTCTTACAGAACTACAAAGTACTGAAGAGGACAGCCAGGACGAAAGCCCTGTGGAAAGTGTTCCTATTAGAGGTAAAAAGGCATCACCGGTGCCCCAGCATTCACACTGTCCTTATGTTGTGGTTTGTTTTCTTCCCACTGCAGTGAATAATGGGCTCTTTTACGCAATGGCTGAGGCAGGATGATCAAGGTGAATCCAGGGTCAAAGTCCCACCTGAAGAGCTGTACTAGTTCTCTCTAATTATCTCCGAGAAAACACTAGCTGTGTTTTCAGCCTGGTCTGAGGCATTCTGGCAAAACTGATAATTTGCTGGCCCGGCATAATGCGGCTGCTTTAATTGTCAGGATGCCAGGGTGGGAAGCGCAAAAGATCTGTCATCGGTTCTCATTATCCTCTAAACAATACTCGGGCAAGGCTGGACTTGAAAAATACTAGATATGAAGGCATCCTGGAAACAGTTGGTGTGCCCATCCCTGAGCTGCACCTCTGAAATGTAAAGCAATCCTATATTACCCTTAGCTATCAGATTTCCTATGGTGTGTTTTATGTGTCTGCATCCCTATGGTGCACAGCCAGCAAAATGAGTCCAGTTTCCAATCGCTACACTTAATCAAAAGAGCCATAACCAGAAAAAAAAAGCAAAAAAAAAAAACATGACTAAAGATTTTTCAAGGAAAGGGTTTTGCTGCGGTGAGTGACTTCAATGTCACAATCAAATACCATGACCTTGGAACTGATAGTAATTGCCAAGACGTGCACGTCTGTATATCTAGTGGGTTTTTTTGTAACTGCATGTAAAAGCAATGCCTGTATAAAGTGCTGTGGGTGGAATAACACTGGTTATGGTGTTTAGAAAATTATTAAAAGTGGTACTTTTATAATGAAACCAAGCTGAAAATGTTCAGGATCACAATTTTGCTCTATTCTTTGATGTAATATGTTTGTTTTTAGCAACGTCATTGAGACAACAGCCCATTTATTATGTACTTCTGCCCTTTTGATTTTTTACAGCACAGTCTCTGTGCTCCTTTTAGCTACGATACCTACTTTAGTGTTTTTAAAACAGAAAATCAATCATTGCCTTCCTGGTAGGAGATGCTAAGATAATGTGAGATGCTGATTGCTGTCTCATGGAAACTGTTGCTACATACTGTAGGCTAGAATCAACAGCTTAGCTGATCGAGAATGGTGTTTTTACCCACTCTGTTCAGTAGTGAGACCAAAAGACTCAGCTACTGAAGCGTGTTGTCTCATCAAACACAGAAACCTCTGAAAGTTGGAAACCTGGGTTTTAAGCAAATATTTGACAGTTACTTTGTGCGTGTGCTTGTCTGTGTGTTTGTGTGTGTGTCCCTGTCCCTGAACAGAGACAAAAGCATATCAATTACTTAAACAATCAGCCATGCAGGACAGGCTGCAGAGTTCTGAAGAAGAGGTAGAGGAGGAGGACGACGATGGCCTCTCAGGTAAGAGATGCAGTCCACTCTACCAGGCAAGTAGCGAGCGATTGGAGCCTAACTATTGGTCAACATTTTCTTACAGCACATACTCCATAGAAAGACCATATTTGTTGTGTACATAGATGTAAGCTAATTGACAGCCAATGCTCACAGATTTTATGGCAAGTTTTTGCAACCATTTTTGGCCCATAACCTAATTTTCAATTCCAACAATAATAGCCCTCAACTTGTCATGGGAATTTGGGTGTGGTATCTTTATGACATATGGAAGAAGTATAAGTGGATTATAATGAAGCTATGTATAAACAAATATAAATATATTCACATGTGACCACGAGTGCATTTCTTAGAGACACCAACGCCAAGGTTGAGATACTGTCTTAGCTTCTCATAAGCCTTACCATAATTTCTACATTAATATGCGTTGTAGATTAGCTTGGGATGAAATGTCCAAATCAAATGGTTTTATCGGACCCTATTTGCTCTTTTAAGGAATAAATCATGGCCATGAAGAGGACCAGGGGAGGGCCAAACGCTCCTCACATCAAGACCCTTACCCTCGGTAAGAACGTTGTTATTATTCAACGGGCCACAGGAAATGGGCCACCAGACACCAAAGTGGTTGATGTACATTTGCATGGCCGCTCTCATAATTCCCTGTTCATTTCCATAAGATCAAGGGTGCGCCACCCATTAACTCGCTTACAAAGACAAAAGGCCCCTAAAGCCCCTCTCACTCACTGTTTGCAGGGTTCAGCCAGGTTTTAGAAATCAAAAGCAAAACAGCTCCCACAAAAATAAATTGGAGTCATAATCTCAGTGTCTTCAGGCTTGTTGTCAGAATGCAAACAGATCACGTCAAGAAGAGAACCTGGGACAACTGTTTTGGAAGAACGGGACTCAAGTGTTGACAAGGACAAATGTCCTTCTATTTTTCACCCTTGAAATGTATTTAGGCTGCTCAAATCAGAGTCCTAAGTGGGTTGGAAAAGAAGATCTAATGATAAATAGCTTGGCGGAAGCTAACACCATCACGGTTACATTTGAATATCAACACGACTTCATCAAATCTGCAATTGCACGTCGGGTCCTCAGAGCACCTCTTCACTGCGAACCCATTTTGGCTGTAGTAATGGCTGGGTAAACGTTATGAGGAATAATCTTCTCTGATTTCATGTGATTACCGGGCACCACGCTGACACAAGGGCTGAAGTCTATATCTCCCTGGCCTGGCAAGCAGGCGCTCCCAGTCTGCCTATTAGCCCAGGGAAGAGCCTAATGGGCTGGCTCTATTGTGATCCTCATAGCTGCTGATGTCTGCCACAGCCAGCCCCAATGACCACCCTCTTTAATAAACATGAGCCAATTTTGGGCCCAGACCCTCTCAGATGGTGCCTGTCTCCCTGTCATTAATGTGCATGGGAAGCCCGCAGTATATGTGATTAAACAAAATTTGCAGAAAAAAAAATTAGACAGAAACAGAGAATGCCGCGAGCAGGGGTGAGACTTAAGTTGTGTAAAAGTTGTGTAAAATTGGACAAATGGGTTGTTATGTATGTCTGACACTCTCATCTCAATAGGGTAAGGATGGAAGCAGCATCAAGCGTACCACGAACATCATCCTTTCTTTGGTCAAACTATGGTTTCTTCACTTCTCCTGGATGTTTAGATTTAAGCATTCCACTTACCACAGTCACTTCTTGCGCTTTATTGCTCCCACAAGTGGTCTAGAAGTCCTGCACTTAAGCAGAAGCATAACACTGCAGCATGCTCTTGCCCTGCTTCTCTCCTTTTTCTCTGTGCCTCACTCTCTCTTTCTTGCCCTTTCTCCATCTCTTTGCCCCTCTTCCCCTCTGTCTTTCTGTATCCCTCCCCCTTCCTCCTTCCTTCTTGTTAATTATTTGCTTTATTTTGTCAGCGAGCTGATGGGTGACATCAAAAGGAGGATGGAGCTGGACTCAAAATACAAAAATGGCTTCCTCGCTGTTGTCTTAGACAATAATTATGATTTGCCAGTTAAGCCTAGACTACAGCAGAGGGATTGTAGTTTAAAGCAGAGGCTTTGGTGCAAAAAATGCATTTATAGCCCTTTGTGAGGCGCCTCATTATGTGTGGGCCCGATTCATTAAGTAATTGGTTTGCAGTTGTTTACATGAGTATTAAGGCCTTCTATTCAAGGCCTTTGAGAGATACATTGTGCAAATGTTGCATGTTATGAATGCAGAATGAGAGGCGGGGGGCCAGTCCTATTGGCCAAACACTGCACTCGGCTGAAAAGCGAGAGAAAAGCACTGGGTGCTGCTTTGCATAGCAATGACTAGGGCCTTAATAAGCTTTACAGATTAAATACATGCAGTCTATACAAGATGCAAAGAGATACTCTTAACACATTTATATGTGCTCATTTCACTATTATGGCGTTTGAGAGAATTGAGGTCTTTCATATTCTTTTTTTCTCTCTCCCTCTCTTGCTTGCTCTCTCTCACACAGTGTTTTTTCATACTTTTATAGAATGTGCTGTTTATTGTATTATAACTCGTGGGGAAGCGACTGATTTGTCCATTAGAAATCTTTTGCTGTCTTTGTGAGTGGCAAAGTAAAATCACTTTGTGGTTGAGTGGGGATGAAAGGAATAATGCACGAAGGAGTGAGTCTTAATAAGCAGCTGCACTCCATGTAAAGACCACTTGTTCCCCTTTGTATGCGAGTGCATGCCACTGCTTCCTCTCGTGCAAAGAATCATTGTGCTCCTTTCTACTGTAGGCATTTCAGATGCCACTCCTTTCTTATTTTTATGTTGGGGTTTTTAATACCCCCCCCCCCCCCCTTTTGATCCAAAAAAATGCTAGAAAACATGTGCACAGACACACAAACACACACACAGCCGGTGTGATGATTGTTGTGCCTAGTGCCTGCTTGACAAAAACCTTGACTCAACAATTAGTGGTTTACAGCTTTGCCTTGGACAACAGGATGTGCTCAAGCATTCGACCTCAAATCACTCAGAGTGTCAAAATCAGAAGCGCTCTCTCTCTCTCTCTCTCTCTCTCTCTCTCTCTCTCTCTCTCTCTCTCTCTCTCTCTCTCTATATATATGGAGGCAATGTGTGTGGATCTCTGACAGCTCACTGGGAGGAGGGTTGGAGGGGTGACAGGGAGAAAGGAGGCGAGGGGAGGTAGAAAGAGAGAGCAGGAGATAGAGGGAGACAGAGAGACAGTAACGGACAAAGAGGTAGTGTAAGATGGAGGATTCCTGTTCTAAAATCCAGTGAGTGGAGGAGAACACGTGGAAACTGTTGAACAGACAATATGATAGTGAGCAGTGTGACACTTAAGGCAATAGATGCGCAATCAGGCATGTGGCAGCACTGAATCTGTCTTGTGAATATTTGTTTTACAGAATATATCCTCCCCAAAAAATAGCTCCAATATATCAGTTGATCTCCTCTTTGAGTTTAGACTAAAGAATAAGATTACAACCAGGCCAAAACAGGACAAACATGACAGTGACTATAGAAGAAGTCAGCATTTAGAGACTCCAACCAGAGGAGGTCACTGTCCTACATTGGCTGCCTCAAACCAGTAAAGAATGTCTGATTGCCCTATAAAATTAAATGGGTTTAACACTTTCTATGCTCATTTTAGTCTTGTTCATTTAATTTAGCCTTCTTATTTCCAGGTCAGTGAAAAGTCTATGCAGCAAAACCATGCAAAGATCGCTTTCTTCAAATACATTTGTTGTGATAGTTGTAAGCTGTTCAGAGGATGATTGAGGCATAAGTAAAAAAAAGATGGATTTTTTTTTAGGCATATGACATGCAATTATGAGAGTCATTTCTAATGGTGTTCTCTTTTCATTGCTTTATATTGTGGGTTGACCATATTATTAACTTCACATCCTTGAGACATCAATGTGAGTGTGTGTTGGACAAGCCAGAAAATGTTACCCTCACACAGGTTAAGGTGCACCCGAAAAATGTAACATGAAATGAATGATCTGTCCTTCAGCACTGACTGTCTCCTCTAGACTGCCACCAGTCAGGAGGAGAGCGAACTGTGTTAAAAATCATTGGCCCAGTACCTCTTCCTCTGAGTTGCAGTACTTACTCATTGCCAGCAGAGAGCACTCACATGTTAGAGAGTGCCCACTCACAGTGCACTCACAGTTGCCTCTCACTGTATGCCCCCACTGAGGGCTATATCCTGCTACCATTCAGGCCTGTTAGAGTACATCTAAACAGAGCCTAAACAATGTTTCTGCGGGGTCATAGCTGGGATGGGAGTAGGAGTTGATGGGAATGATGAGGTGATGGGTCTCCCTTTACCTTTAGACAAGCACCGCTGCACAAAAGTGCTATTGTGCTATTAGCATTTGTGTGTGGGTGGCATGAGCTTAAAAAAAGCCAGGGTAAATAAAAGCAGTTTTCATGCTATCGGTGTGTGCAAGGCAGTATTAAATGCTTGGTAAGCATTATTCCTCACATACCCTTTGTGACTAGGATTAAACTTCAAATCTGTCTTCAGTGACTCCAGAAAACATCTATTCACACAATCGGTTCTTACTTGGCAATTACTTTAAACTGCAGTTAGAAAGGATATTATATTCTCTATAAAGATGTGTTTGGCTATTGCTATTGGATATTTTGTCAATATGTCTTTCTTGACATTTAATACAGTAATCTCAACTGACCACACTTGTGTTTGTCCAATATTTGCACTAGTATTTTTTGTTTATTGTTGCACCACAGTAAGATACCTGAGGATACAGCAAAAGGTTTGGTATAGCAGAATCATGATAATGCTTTTAGTGGCAATCAAAGCTAAACGTTACAAAGAATGAAAAAGAAGAGTGCTTCACTGGATCTAAAAATGTAGAGAATAGTCTTTAACTTACACCTGAGTGCCCTGGATTTCAGTAAGCTGAGCAATCATTGTTATTTTTAACAACGTGTTTTTAAGCAACACGTCTTCACTATTCCTCACCAGTGGTTCCAATTCAATCATCCAGATATGCGATTACGGGATTGTGCTAGTTTTTTATGAACTAGTGCAGTGTCCGATCAAAACGTACCTGCTCGAAACGGGCCATTTGCTTGACTTCTAGTAGCAAAACAAAATGGCAGACTGATTGAATGGTGTCACCCAGGACATAATAAGGAATGGGCATTTCAAGCAAATATAGCATTCAACTTAATAGCAAACTTGAGATAATCAACTGGCTGCTGTCATTGCTAACAGCTAGCTGTTTGGGACCTGGCTATTTCAGTCATTATATTGCTGGTGCTTGAATTGTTTGAGTTTATCGAAGTAAAATGGCAAACTTATTTTCCTACAATGTAACATCTCCGGTCTCTCTCTTTTTTAAATCTGTTCCTAAATGTACTGTAGCGAGTGACTGAGAGCCAGGTGTAACAAGCATGTTCGGAGGTGTAACAGTTAATAGTGGTCCCGTCTCAATACACTACACAGTGTGTACTTCTGGCGGTAGTAATGCACTACTAATAAATATGTCCCGTAGATCTTAAGAGCTCACCCTGGACACTGCACATCCTCAGCAAAACACCCGCCAAGTGGGAAGTCGATCGGATGAACGGTTTTCAAAAATCGACAGACAGACGGACTCTTCCATTTTAGTTAGATTGGTAATTGGTATCTGCACTATGTATGTCTCTGCATATCTTGTATATTTACAACCTGATAAAATTATTTTAAAATATGGAAATTTAGGAGCTTTAACTAACTCAAATTTAAACCAGTGTGGCATTAATTGACAAAACAAGACGGAGATTAAGGAAAAACACTGAGAACATTAAACATGTCAACATTTCTCTCCAAGCTCCAATTGTGTAATGTGTATAAAACTCATCATCCATCCATTTTAAAGGTGGTTGTGTACTCAGCTATGGATAGCAGACACAAAAACTGTTAAAACATGAGATAAACAACAATATGAAACAATTCCAAAAAGACTGAGCGAGGCCTTGGGAAAAAGAGGACATTGCAATTGCTGTAATTTACATCATTTTACACATTTTACATTCACCTCTGTCTACCGGAGCTTGTAAAACACTGGCCAGCCCAGTCTTACATATTCAGATCATTGCCTCATTTAAGGGAAATTCAGCATAAGATGAACTGGCATAAATGTTTATGGAAACGGAATATTAGATTGGTGGGGTCAGATCCAGACTGAGCTCTCTATGGTAATAGCCCTGTCTTGAAATCAGTCCAGTCCCTCACTGAAGTGGAACAGCTGATAGACCATTCCCATCCCGGGGGGGAAGTTCAAGAAAAGAAAAGCCTAATTTACACTCTGTAACAGCTATTATTGTGGCAAAGGAGAGGAAGTAATAGTATAAATTATTGCTGTATTTTTGCTTCTGCAGGGTCTGGTCGAGATCTGTTGCCTAACAGTTGTAAATGGATGCACCAGTCCTCGTGGTTTAGCTTTGCTTCATCGTCTGTACTTTTACTCTTGTTCATTTTAAAAAGCTGAATTTGGATGTCTCTCTTTTTTTTAATGTTGATACACATATATTCCTCATCTTTATTTTTTTTTGTGCTATAGTTTTGACAGAAAAAATTCTTATTGTCATTCTGAATGCACAGAAGTTTTTTTTTTTTATTTCACCTTTCAAAAACTTCACATTCAGTGTATATTGAAACACTTAGGATTCATGCTGTATACCCAGTTTTACCTCTGGTGGTACAATCACAAAATATTATAATGTAATTTTCTCTCCTTTAAATAATTTTGTGTATGGCCATCTGTCAGTCTAGTAAAGTCAGTAAAATAAAAAGCTAACAAACGTAAACATAGCATAGTCCAGGGAGACATTGCAAACAGTACCTACCATAATTTTGGTCTCAAAATAGGCAACACAGGAAAATATTTACCATCTGCACTACTCCCCATCCACCAAAATGTGTGAATTTCACAAGATTTGTTCATACATTATCTAAAATAAGCATATTATGGCAAACAAAATCATCTATTTCAACAAAATGCAACATCATCATATGCAGTGCACTTTCAGTGTGCATGCAGATAGGCTGATTACCTGTCATTGTGTCTTTGCTTTCTTTTTTGGCACTGCTTTACTTGCTAACATTTTAAGCCCCTGAGGTTCAATATGCTGTTTGAACAGATGCAAGAATCTTCCAAATGTCCTGTAGGGATCCTATCAGCATTTTTATATTATAAGTTATAGGTCAGGCATAGGTTATATTCTAATCATTATACTGGCTGTATGGTATATTGCTTTTAGCACAGAGCAGTCTGTTCACAGTTAGGAATGGGAGTTGCATCTTTTCATTCTGCCTTGAGTAGTGCAAAGCAGCAATATATAGTTTGGAAGCAATCAGAACACAGCCAGACTAATATGGTCCTTTACACTCAATGTACAGTCACATGTGCCAAGACTTAGCTAAGAGAAGAGATGAGGAGGCGAGGGTGATCGAGAGGATGACAATCAAAAAGGTCATTGGTTTGAATTGATGCAGATGGAGGAACACACCACACAATTGTTTTTGCTTGAGCTCATCTGCTTCAAACTCTTTTTCTCTTCCTATTTCCAAGAAAAGCGTCAATACAGCTTC
This sequence comes from Micropterus salmoides, assembly GCF_014851395.1. Lineage (NCBI taxonomy): Eukaryota > Metazoa > Chordata > Actinopteri > Centrarchiformes > Centrarchidae > Micropterus > Micropterus salmoides. The sequence goes on along the minus strand of NW_024041039.1, from coordinate 22,412,325 downwards.
GATATAGAAGGTCCAAACAAATAAACCATATGGATATGTATGCTAACCTGGGAGATGATGAGGCTATATTGTGGTGTTTTGAATAGGCTCTGTGATGATGTAAATTAAAGAGGAGGCCTTTAAAAGTGGAACGAGGGGCCTTATTGCATATGCATTGAGGTAGATCAAAGCCTTTTCTGAGGTCAGACATTTACATAGTGATATCACCAGAGCTATGGGAACCTGGCAACCCTGTCTTTGGACTATCTTTCAATAAAGAGGGACTTGTGGAAGTCCTTTGGCACAATTAAAACAGGAGTCAAGGAAGTTCCTTCTGCTCCACTGTCTGCCTGCCTTTTTCCTTTTTTAAGCTATTTGTGGTGTGAAATAGCAGCTCTTTTTCAAAGAAAGCCTGGGGTAATAACTTTACAAGTCTAATAACTGTCTTTGTGCTTCCAGGAAAGAGAAGACGAACTCCAAGGCTCATTCTGTTCTACCGTCAAAAGGTGAGTGTAAACAAAGTCATTCAATTGCGTGTAAAGACACAGTGTTAAAAAAAGGTTAATTACACCGAACAGTTCACCATAAAGAGGTTGATGTGCAAACATGTATGAAATTATTGTAATTTTTGAGCTTCGCAGGAACTCCAATTGTTCAATTACGCTCTCTGTAAATGCAGCTATGCCTTTTGAGGATGTATAAATGAAAAAATGACCTTAAAGCCAATTCTAGGTTAGTCAAAGCTTAGATTTATGTTGTCAGCAAGCACTACCTAATCCTCTTACAAATTACCAAAACATTCCTGCTTCAGGGAATTATCTGTGTTCCTACATCAATAATCAAATCTTAAACATAAGCTTATGGAGATGTTGGGCTATTTATTAACTGCTCTAAATAAAACCCTGAACAAGCAATGTTAATTCTATTGGTAAGGCAGCCACACAGCTGCCTTTTGTCAATACATTTCTAAAATCTAAGTATGTCCAAAGAGTTTGCATTTCCAGCGGAGTGGTGTCAGACTGCATCCTAGTTCTTAAGGAGCAACTTTCATGCTTGTGATGAGATCACCCAAGATGCACTTTATTGCCATTAATGAACAAGACAGAGATTTAACACATATTAGACTGTATAATGGGCAGAATGTTAAAATTTTATTGTGAAATCGAATTCAAGGAAAGCTTTAGCTTCGGTGCGATTAAATGCTGGAATGCTTGTAAAGAGAGCGTAGAACTGACCTTATAAAGAAATTATGTCAAAGGTCACATTTCATTTGAACCATGGAAGGGTAAATATAATACTTTAATAATGTAATCTTGTATGTTTTTCTCTCTACCTTTTTTGTATAGCTTTCTGGGGGGAATCAGACGACAGCAACTCAGAGATTGAAGCAGCCTTGCGTCCTCGACCTTTCAACACAAACACCAATGACATTGATGACTTCTGTGACTGATATATCCCTGCAGATATTTTTTAAATGCACTATATTATATCACTGCAACATTTCAGGCAGTTTGGCTCACAGTAATTCACCCCCTGACCATTATTTTAGTGGTCTGCATTGTAAATCATATGCACACTGTATCGTAAAAACAAATAATAAAGTTGACAGCTCTCACGCTGGGTAAAGTATGTGAAGAGTTGTCCAACACTCTGATGTTAACCCTGCTTCAGTCTCTTTATCTGAACAACTCTCCCAGCTCATAATAACAGCTCGAAATAGATTAAACTGATCTTTTAAAGCGATTTGTTTGCACTAGGCTGAAAATCATGCATTTTGAATGCTGCAAGCATCTCCGAGTGCTCTACCTCCAGCATGCTCGAGTGTAATGATGTGAGTCACCTGTGAAATGACAAAGCACAATGGCCACTCTGCACGCTGCTGTGCGACCTGTGAACCTGCTGAAGAGGCCCATCTCCCAGGGCACAAAGTGTTGTAGCGATAACAAACTCAGAATATTTAGAACCTCTAACAAACGTTCTACACATATTTTCACAGCTGCTTCTTTAATAGTTGTGCTCATGCTACAGAAATACAGAGACGTATGTCTAAATTCCTCTGTATTATTGTGCAAATGAGTCACGAGTAGCGGAATTGTTGCTGAAACCACACAATAGTCTTCTCCAATTTGTGATTTTACAGCACATTGAACGTTCCGTATCTATTAATAACTCGGAGCTACTGTGTGGGAGGCTACATTCCCAAGTTTACATTTATAGTTCATTATGTCTGTAGTGTAAATTTTCAAATCTGCCATTCTGGGATGTGGTAAAAGCCCCTGGCATTCAGTGTCAGCAGGATTCCATTAGTCAGCTTTAGGTGACTTTACATGCCTGAACCTTTTAAAGTAGGACTCCACATTCATTACCAATAATGGCTTCAGACAGCCCTGACCCACCACAGAAAAGGGACTTTGGCAGAATAATTTGGAGTTTGCTAAAAGGCTCCCTAACATAATATCCATGTTAAGGAGCATGTCAACAGATACTTGTGTGCGACAGAGCTCATGGTGGAAGTGGAGTTATATTGTACTAATGTGTACTAACACACAATAACATTTTAAAAAAGAACATGTTTCCATGCGAGAGAAACGATAATATTCAGCTCATTCTTTTAAGAGGATGTGTAAGGTCTTATCTTGCAGTTAAGCAGGTGTCATCCATATAGTGACTGACTAAATTACAGTATCAGCTTTGCCACATTACTCGATCCACCAGGTTGACATTAGACAGAGGTCTGTTCTTACAGCAGCGGTTTTGTAAAGATGATGCATGTTTATTCTGATCCAATAGATGATGTCTCTGCGGAACAAGGGAGGATGGAAAATAATTGTATTTTTATTGTTACACGGCCACTTGTGATTTCAATGCAGATCATTTAATTTTGCTCCTGAAGACACAAAATCCAACTATCCTCAAAATAATCAGTAGGTTCCAAACTAGGAGTATTTTTCATAAAAATATTTTTTTTATGTGACATGAAACCTCACCTTTCTGCTGATGGATTGTAGGCTCTGTGTTATTCAGCTATGAAACACTTTACATTTATTTTAGGAAAACACTGAATTCATACAGTCCTTATAATCTTTAAACAACATACAGGTCTTAATGATCTATATTATTGTATATTAACACTGCAGCATTGTTGAGGTTTATTTTCACATATTAAAAATAAATGACAAGTAAATAGTCCACAAAGTCTCAGGTCTCAGTCTCTTTCTGAGGTCATCTGGGTGTTGTCAGATTAAAGCTAGTAGTATGATTGTTGCAGAGATTGACGCTTTTGTAAAAGTTGCCATGATTGACATTGGCATAGATTCTAAAATATGCGGTTGGGTGCGGATTAAGTTTCTTGTGTGTTCATGTAAAATGAGAAAAGTTTTTGTCTTTTTCTCAAATGTGTAATCATCAAAAATTTAGCCTCGACTGTCCTTGATCACAATAACGAATACCGCTGCACTGTAACCTCTAACTACAACCGCAGGTTCAATGGGCAGAAGCACAGTTTTTACAGCAACCTAAACAGAACATCTGTGAGAAGCAATTTCAGACTTATTTCGATTTACATTCTTTTTCCTTGAGTTGCCTTTTTTTATTGTGAAAAGTGTTGGTTTAATTTACTGCATATTATCAGCCACATTGGTTCAAGGAGAAAACTTTTTCTCCATCATCGGCTTCAAAATTGAATCAGTAGCTAAAACTAAAAACTATAAATGTTTTAGACTAGTGATAGCCCATTGCTATTTTTCATTCTTTGAATGTAAACTAGCATGATGCATTAAGGCTTATCATTTATTCACTTTGTTTTTCTTTCTGTTACCACTGTATGCCCTTATTGTGTTGATCCAAATCCCTCAGAAGAACTGGGGTGGTCCCATGCTGCCTTTTTGACCAGCTGCTGTGTTTACCATTAAGGGTGATGTTGTTGTTTGAATCTGACTCCTGCTAGTGAAAATCATTTTAGCAATATTAATATATTAATAACATGCACAACAACTACTTAGATTGGTAACATCACGTGTTTTTGCTACATTTTATAACTCATTCTTTATGTTTCCCTGAAGCTGCACATCTACTGTATGTAACAAAGGTCAAGGTCTGACACAGTTTTGTTATATGTACAAATACAATGTCTGTAAAAGCAGAGGTGGAAGAAGTACTCTTAGATCTTAGCAATACCACAGCAATACCACAGAAACTCATGGATACAAATTGTTAAAATCTTTTAAACTACAAAAGTATTGGTATTAAAATATACTTCAAGTACCAAAAGTAAAAGTAACCATTATGCAGAATGGTCAATTTAAAAATAATATATTATAATATTGGGTTGCAATTATTAATGCATTAATGTGGACATCACTTTAGGTAGAGCTCATTTTACTACTTTATATATGTTATCTGCCTGGTAGCTTGTGAATTTCCCCTGTGGGATCAATAAATGTGTATCTCAATCTATAATTTTACATCATAATTTATTTGTAAATAAAATTTTGTATTATTAATTTGAATATGCAAAGTAACTAGTAACTTAAGTTATAAAATTAATTTAGTGGAGTAAAGTACCACATTTGCCTTTGACAAAGTAGAAAATGGAAATACTCAAGTAAAGTACAAGTATTTTTAGTTACAAGGGCATTTGTACTAAATCTACTTGGTTACTTTCCACCACTTTGTTAAAATAATCTGTCGGCTGTTTGACACATCACAAACCAGCTACCAGACAGTAGGTGACGATGGTTACTAATACGTTTGGCTTCCAGTACATTCAGTTTATTAAAAAAACTAGCGAATTGTACAAAGAAAACACTTAACGGTTAGTGCATTTCAGTATTCGTGAGCCCTCCAAGTCTGCTGAATATCTTTATCAGTTTACTAGATTGTCCAGTATTAGCATCGTTGCAGTCTCGGGGTTGCACCTGAGATAATTACAAACATATCTTGTGGTTGGATTATGGTTCACCATTTTAAGAGAAATTGTCTCTTCTACCTTTGATCTTCATGTTGGATTATTGAACAATGCTGCAAAACAGTGAGTCTTTATAGAAACCTTGCGCTTTAATTATGATGCATGCACACTAGGGCAAAAAGAAATGAATCGATTAGTCATCAGTAAATTAATTTGCAACAGTTTTGATAATGATTTAGTCATTTGAGACATTTTTAAAGCACAAATTGTGAAAAGTCACAGGTTCCAGCTTTTCAAATGATTGATTTGAATGAATGATTTTTCTGGTTTTCTTAGTCTTTTATGATAACAAACTGAAGATCTTTCAGATTTAGATTGCTGTTGGGACAAAACAAGACATTTGAAGATACCACCATAAGCTCTGGGAAACTGTTTTTTAATATTTGCTGACATTTTATAGACCAAACAGTTAACCAGTTTATTGAGAAAATAAGCTGGATATTCCTGAATAATGAACAGTAATTGTTTGTTGCCGCCCTAACACCCAAATTTGATATTTATAGTGATCTGAAACATTTCTTTGTCATAAAATCTCATCGTAGCTATGCAGTACATGGAGTACAGTATATTGTATACATGATGTGTCATCCAAGTATGGCCACCCACAAATCCTGGAACAAAGATTTTAGACAAGACGAGGATACATCCATCCATCCATCCATCCATCGTCAACTGCTTATCCTGCGTACAGGGTCGCGGGGACGAGGATACATATTACACAAAATAACACAAACGTGCTTTAAAATGTGAGCTCACAACGACGACAGTGTTTTGAGTATGGAAGCCTGTTCCTTTCAGCCTGGCATACTATCAAGCACTGAGCTTAAAGCCATTCATGTTCAGTCCACATCAATTCAGCCTTTTTTTCCTCACCAATTGCTGCCATGAGTGTCTGGAAAGTTGAGAGGAGGGTCTTGCTCTCTCACAAGCCAGATTGACCTGCTTTTTGTCCAGACAACTTCCAATAAGAACTGTTCTTTCATCGCTGTCTTGCATTTGAGTCTCGTGCATGCGTCTAAATCTAAATAATGCGACACTTGTGTTACTGGTAAAAGAAGTAGTAGATTTCAAGTGTACAATGTATAAATAATCAGAATAAATGTGTAACAGTGGTTCCTTTTTGAAAAGTCTGTCAATCCTCCTCACTATTATATTGGTTATTATACATTTTTGAGGGGGGGGATGAAAGCAAGTGGCAAAGTTAAACACATTCATCAACAACGCTATGATTTTGCTCTCATATGTTTGTGTAATATATTCCTGCTTGCTGGACAAACCGAGGCTCTCGAGTGTACGCCTTCATTCTCCCCTGCCCTACTTTTATTTTTATCAGTGAATAATTATTTAGAGCAAGGTCATTTTGATCTTCTGCCTCAATAGGCCTCAATTAAATATTCATTCATTCTGATGTGGCCTCCTCTGCAGCTTCTTTGGTATGTGTGTTAAAGAGACAAAAGGCTGTTTTTGATTACACAAGCTTGGGCTTTTTTCAAAGAGATGTGGCATCATTATATAGAGTTAAACAATCTTTTTCACTGATCAACAGAGTTGTTGGTAAAATGTTTACTTTGGCTAGGATTAGTGATTTTGCCCTTGAACAAAATCTATTCCGTTTGCAAAGCTTAATCAAGCCATATCTGCAAGGCTTCTGTTCCATGTGTCATGCTCTACTGCTTCATCATGAATTTAAGCAATTTATCTCTGACTACGGCCAATTTGGTTGACTATTGCTTGTAGGCTAGATTAATCCAAACTGAAATTGTAACAGTATGCGTTAAAAGTGCAGGGATTGCAATCTTAGTCCGTTTTGTTGATCCGACTGGTAAATGTTCATGTTCATGAAAGAATACCTCCACAGCTTGACAAGCCATGTCCGGGCTTTCCTATGATTGCCGCTGTACAGAGAAAACCCTTTTAGATTCAGATAACAGCATATCCCTTACACTTTTGCCACCCTCAGACCAAATGTTAAATGTTTTGCCCCATAAGGAGGACAGGATAAGCCGTTGCATAGCAGACATTTTGACTAAGAAAAGCACAGGTGATTAATAACATTAACAACAGCTGCGTTCCACTCAAGTGTGACAATGAATCAGGATGCACAATAGTGCTGTGTGTGCTCTGTCCAAAATTCCTACCTCAAAAATTCCAACAACGTCCTGCACACACCCCACAACACCTGCGTCACACAAAAAGTATCTAAAATCTCAGTTGACTGCTTAATAAAGATTTAACAACAGAGTGGCTATTATATAGGGAGTAGATGTAATGAGTGAACGAGGGAGTGAATTCGGACATAGACAGAAACAGAAGCAGCCTAATGTAATGCAGCCGTCTTTAATTCATTCTTTAACCTGCTTTAACTACTATGAAATTTCAAAATGTGAATGTGAATGAAAAATCTGCTCTGTTGTAATTCACGTTATATCCTCGTTCCTTTTACAGCTGATTGGTTATGTATGGAGCATTTTATATGTTAAAATATTACCAATGATGTTTTGTTTTGTGTATCCAGCATATTGGTTGCAGTCATCTAGATATAAAACACAGAAATATTATATTCAAGTTAACCATTTGGTCTTTTTTTCCAATAGTTAGAGGTGAAAAGTGACTACTTACAGCTACTCTTGTTAAAATACTTTTTTAAATATCTTTCCTGAACTCTTTATCAAAGAGCTTCTACCTTTATAAGTTGTTTTATATGGTTTCTTATGAAGTAGTCATAGTATACTAATGTGGTATGTTGTGATCACAGTCTGGGTATTGGCATCTGTCTTGTTTCAAATTACATCACCCAAGTTATTTTTTAAATTACATAGGTAGGCAACTACACTTTTAGGTGACAAGATTTTAATAAAAATGACTGGTTCTGAAGAAACTGGAAATTCAGATCACTCAGATCTATGTAATATTAAAATAAATATAGCCTGCTTATATTTGAGTACAACATTTTTTCTTGTTTTTTGTTTTTTCACTATTGTGTCTTGGCAAAGAAATTGTCGTTTTTGATCCTGTCAGCGAAAATGTCATAGGAGAGAAGAAATATGCTCACTGAAGACTAAACTCATTGGAGGAAGTGTACAACGTCAAATAAACAAAAAGAAAGATGTATTAGTACTAATATTAGTAAAAATGTAAGTTGGCTGTTGTTCTAGCTAGTTGTTTCCCCCCTTTGAACAAATGTGAGTCCTCTGATAAGTCTTATTATTCCTTTTCACTATATGGAACATATCTCTAGCCCTGCCATTACATTTATCACTTGATTTAGCAAGTATCTGAAAGCGCAGTGGGTGAACAATAGGTCCAAGGATGATTTGCACATGAATGATGTCTGTGAATGAGAGTGGGTTACAGAGGAAGGCTGTCTCTCCATAGACGGGGCAGGAAGGTTCGCTCCCCTTTGCCCCCACTCCAAAGACCAGGTGAGATTCTCCGACACAAAGGGCCAAGTGAAAATCTGTTCAGCATGGGTGCCTAAAACCCTTATTATGGTGATGCTTTATGGAGGATTTCAGTGGACGTATATAAAAGCACCGAGTTGCTCCCGTCTGCAGCTGGATACCGTGTCTTTATGGTTTGCTGTTACGTGTCCAGAAGGCTTTGATCTTTTGATTACAATACCATATTTTTGCAATTGTACAAAATGTACAACAGTCTCCATTTCTGTGTGGAACGTCTGTACCAAGGCTGTTCACAATAGCTTGTGTATTTATCCTGAACTTATCCCACTGTGCAAAATGCATTTCATTTGTCCTTGGTTCCCCCAAAATAAACTTTTATTGATTCAACTTTGTCAGCATAGCTAGCAGTGATAAGAGACCAGGGTGAGAATCAGCACATAGAAAGACTGAAGGATATATCATTCTTTGAATTGTAACTTGACAAAAATATATTTTTTGAAATTCTTCTTTTTTGAAAGTGGCTCTATTCCTGTTGGTACTTTGTTACTCGTTTTATTTGGTATATTTAGGTTGACACTGTTCAATTAGATATACCTGGAACATATGTATGCTATCTTTAAATGCATGGCCCAGTCTCCGCACACATTAATCCGAATTATGAGCATCATATTATAAACAGTGGTGGAAGTATTTGGAACTTTTACTTAGGCAAATATTCCAATACCACAGCATATACATATATTTGGGTTATAATTATTAATGCATCAATGTGTAAGCATCACTAAAGTTGCAGCTGGTAAAGGTTTGCATCAATTTAACTACTTTATATACTTTACCTTCATCCATAAAAATACTTCATAATTTATTAGTTGATTAGATTTTGTAGTGGAGCAACAATACAAATAATATTTCCCTCAAAAATGTAGTGGAGTAGAAAGTTGAAAGTAACATTAAAATGGAAATACTCAAGTAAAGCACAAGTGCCTCAAAATTGTACTCGTACAGTACTTGAGTGAATGTACTCAGTTACATTCCACTACTAAAATACTGCAGAACCACACCAGATAGGATTCATTCACCTACCAAATCTGCTTCCATTCATTCCATGTAAACAGCGAGCAGCTTGTTGTAAAATATGCATGATGGCATATTTTGACAAACCAAACACATGACTCTGCAAAATATGTGGGACAAAAGTCAGAATTCAGCTAGTATGCATGCAAATATGCACAATGTTCGTCATGCAAGACATTCAGTTTTGACTTGCAAATGCTGCCTAGAGGAAGGAGACAGCTACTGTTGCCTGGTGCGTCAAAACACACTGTTAGGGAAACATAGCCAGTGAATAGCATAATCATTAGCATCAGTTTTTCTCTTAATGAAATAAATTGTTTTGGAAACATATTACAGATTTAAACTCATGGACATCAAAGTAATGAAATTATTTACTTACAAAATCCATTCTCTCCAACTCAGTCAGTTGGCTGGTCACATTATTACAAAATGCGGCTGGTGCGTGACCGCACATGAAAAAGCAAATGCCTAGTTGGGTCATGCAATTACATAATTTTGTCTGTGCATGCTATATTGCATATATTTTACATGAAGGTAGTCTTGATTGTGGAGTAGAGTGCATTTTTGTTTGCAAGTGAGTTAAATTATTTTCACTTCAGTGTTCCCTCCATAAAAAGCTATTGCAGTAAAACATTAATTACTAAAAACATTCAGAGGGAACAAATATCACTTAAAATACATGATTTAGAGAGCTAGATTCTGATACATTCCCAGGTATTGGTGCAATTAATTCTGGTTTAAAAGGCGTGGTTCTCACTTGCCCAATTGAAATGAATTAAAGGAGGAGGAGGAGGAAAGAATTCAGAATTCAGTCAGAATTACTCTGCTTCCAACCATGCCTGGAGTGAACATAACCAATGTGGCCCAGTTTTACTCATGCCTCTAGTCCATTTCTGTGATCCTTCGTATGAGGGGACAAGAAGGGCCCGCTATGCACAGCCATAATGAAGAGACCCAGACTGAAGCTGTGGTCAGAGAGCTCCAAGTCTAGATTGCCAGATTCCTGCTCGAGATGCTTCAAATCACATTATAATTAACCGCATTTAGGATGGAGAGCAGAGAGTCCCTGCTTAGAGCTATTCCCATGATTCTCTCTCTCTCCCTCACACACACACACTCTTCCTCCGTCCCCATCTCTTGCTGTCCCCATTTTCAGTTTGGGTAATTAATATGGAAAGATGGAAAGGCATCATATTCTACAAATTCCTATGAGATTGGGTTGCAAAAGCTGTTAAAGCCAAGTAGGTAAATTAGTATTCATGCAGGTTTTCCTGTTGCAAGTCATCTTTCCCTGTGGGACCAAGTAGTAGATTGGGTAGACAGGCAACGCTCATCCTTGATTATGTGAGCTGAATGCCACCACGGAGCCGAAGCCCAGCAGGAAAAAAAATTCCTTAGGCAGTAAATCAATTTCTGTGACCTGCTAAATGTAATTGACTACACTCTAATTCTTTAACCCTGTGTATGAGGGTGAAAACACATCCTGAGGTAGAATGATTACCAGCTATTATACAAATCCATGGTTTCTGTATCAGTTAATAACCATTTACAGCAAAATTATACATTTGCCATGATTCAGTGGCAATAAACAATTGCTTTAATGCACTAGTCATGTCTTTGTTTAGTCAATCAGCTGGATCTCAGAAAACCACCTATTATTCAAAACAGGAAAATGGCTTGAGAGTTTTTTGCTTTTAGATACATGGACATTTGTATGTAAATTGAGATGTTAATATTTCAGCTTGTGCTGAAAACTGGATATGGCCTTTAATGTTATGGTTCATACACCATAGGATTCATAGGGAGCATTTGAGGCTGTTACACTACATAAAATGCTTTGGTGATTGTGGATCCACATTACTGTAGTTTCAGAGTCTTTGCACAGCATAACAAATGTTATAAATATTTGATTATGCCAAATACACTGTCAGATATTTGTTTGACTGACAATGCACCATTTTGTTGTCCTTTTCAGTACATTAGTACATAATTTCATTCATTAACGTGTTCTCTCAAGGCTTCTTTGTCCATCCAGTTTGTGACACACAAGCTCATTGACAGTACATGTATCCCTGGCCTCATCTTGACTAGTTGTCAGCGGGCCCAGGACACCGGGTTCTGACTTTGGCCAGATTAATTAGCAGTCCATCCTCAACAGTCCGTTCCTGCATTCCTATTAGACCCAGCTCAGCAATCTACTGGAAGGTAATTTGGTGCTCCATGCACACAGGGCGCAGCATTGACACCTTATGCTTCGTGATTGAAGGCAATCTCCTGGGGACAGCGCTAAATTTATTCATAGTACGCTCTCCCACAGCCACTAGAGACGTGTCTGTGCCCGCCTGCCACACATCCACAGATTTCCTGCTCTGCATCTTTCCCCGAATGCACAAATAATACTAAATGATCTGTGGGAGTTGTTGCAGTGTCTTTTATTCCTCTTTCTCTCCTTGCAGGGACCTGGTGATCTTGGAGTGAGTGACCTGCCTCTGCTCCATGGATGAGTCCTGAAATGAAGACAATGCATAATGTCAGGCTAGTGAATGTTACTGCATTTACAAATCTTCACCCTTATAACCTCTTCCATTCCCCCTTTCCTCCAAAGAAATACACATTAACAAACTTACGCACACATGCTGTTCAGTGCAGCTAGGTCACAGGAAGTGGCATTGATGTAATTCCTTGTTGATGACTGAAATCTGTTGATAGCAGAGACATTAGCAAAGGTGATCAAAGCAGATTAGCTCAAGACACAGCAGGGGGATTGGTCGGACTCCCTGTCATTAACATTGGCTGTTATCTGGGAGTCGGCACGCTCCCTGGTCCTCACTGAGGGAATACAGGGTCAGCAATTAGCATGGAGTAGAAATGCTAATGCTCAACTTGAATCAACAGACCCCTGACAGCCTGCTACTATTTATTTACTGCTGAGGTTTCAAAGCCGTTATTAACCACTGACACAAACAGGTGAACTATGGCTCTGCTGAGCTTTGTGGGTAGTTGGTTGTGGGCACACAAGGTTACTTACAACATAACCAAGGAATAGCCTTTTGTCATGAAGCACATACTCTATAAAATAGGTCTGAATAAGTCTGAAGCATAAAACATCACATGTATGACCTGGCCCTTCACGTGACACATTTTAACCTCAAGCATTACACATATTACAACCTGTGAGTGCTACATGAAGGTGAAAACGCACTGTAAGTAGTATCGCTGAGAGCTTTACACACCCCACCCACCCACACCCGTCTCACAATGATAAAAGGAAGTACGAGCCATCACTCCTGAGGCTGGAAACTTGTTTGGTATTGAATTATCAGAGCAGAAGAGGCAAACAAGTGCCCTCAAGTCTTGCAGTGCTTGAGCAGGAAGAGGTATTTTGACAATTAGCCCCATGAATTTGTTTCCCTCGGCATCAAACATGAGTGCTATCAATATTTGTTACACAATACACGCACGTGCTGTTCCCAGACTGAGGCTACCCTATTTCTTAAACAACAATATTGTACCATCAGAGCAGAAATATGACAAATCTGCACTTTCACTATGAGTATAGGAATGGGATAGGAGAATGGCATAATTCAACTGGAAGTGTTGGTGCTGGTTTACTTCTAATGATTATTTTGTCTATGTAACAAGTGTGGAGTCTTATGTATTGGCAATCAGCATCACTTTACAATTTGGAAAGCCCAAAGGACAATATGTAGCCTACAATCCAAACATTATTTGCAATTAATATGATGTATACTTTAATATAAAATATGACAGTATGAAAAGAATGCAATGCATTAGCTCGGTGTGAGTATCAGTTAAATTGGCTAGTGATTAGAAGAAAGATTCAAGTCTGGCAACAACACAGCAGGGCACTTGTACACTTTTATGCCACAAAAAATATGAACCATGAATGAACTTAATAAATATGCACACTTACTTAACAATAGAAGAAAAATCAAATGAAATCATGGGTTACGAAGAATTGAGGCTAATTGTCAAACTTTTCAGCCAAATGTATAAACACACAACAAGCTTTTGTCTTTCTGTTATTCACTACAGCCTTGACCAAATGGCCAATAAATCCCAGTTGGGTTGTTGCAACAACAAATAGCAAAAAACTTGCAATATGAATAGAAACACAAATAATTGGGATTATATAAATAAGTGGCTCTCTGAATTGAATGTGATATATTTGATCTCAGAGAGAGATCATATATCACATTCAATTCTATTACATAAATATTTCAATATATAAATAAACAAAACACTACAGCAGCTGTGTATATATATATATATATATATATATATCACACACACACACACACACACACACACAAATTTACAGCTGCTATAGTGTTTTGTTTATTTATATATTGAAATATTTATGTAAAGAATTGAATGTGAAGATAGTAACCCTTCACTGCAACATTCTCCCTTCTGATACCTTGGATATTTTCTAATGAAATGCCTTGAAGCTCTCCATGCACAATATAGCAGCAGATTTCCACCACCCAGGTGTGGTACTGTGCAGCAGCTTTTCTAGAGATCTATACCAAAGACACCTACATCAGATGACCTCTAGTAATGTGACATAAATAGAATATTCATCCTTCAATCCATCAGTGAATTTATTCATTAGTCTACAGTTGGCATATGCATCATGTTAAGAAGGACGACATGGATTTTCCTTCTTTTAAAAATATGGCACAGAATCTTCTTCACTACCACGGAATTAGCTTGAAGGGAAGTCAGTATTATGCAAGGCAGCCCATGAATCTGCTGGATTTAACGTATTCAGCCTCAGGCCCCATCATTGTAAAGAATATGAAGAAATGCATGCTCTACAGCTTTGATGGACACTTGTATAACTTGGATAACTGTTGAGTTACTGGGGGTTTTTCTCCTTCAGCCCCTGCGCCAAGCTAACATATTTTCCAGTGAATTTTGGACACAATTAAACTAGAACTATCGAACAAGATTACACCACGCTAGCGCCTCTGTGAGGGCAAAGGCAAAGAATGCTAAAATGCTCACAATGACAATGCTAGCTTGTTGTGTTAGCAGTTATAGTACTTAACATGTTCACCACTTTAGTTTAGCTGGTGGTGATCAATAATTAGTCATTATCTGTAAAGATAAGATGAAAAAAAAAAAGTCATGCCAATCCATTAAATAGCTGTTGAACCATATCTGTCTGGACCAAAGTGATGGACCAATCGACCAGTTGACCGACCTGAACTGCCATCCCTAAAGACACTTAGCAAGAAAAATGTTCACCTTGAAATTTCAAAAACTAGCAAAAAAGGGAAAAACACTTACAAAATACTTATTTTGTGTTTGCTTCACCATAAGAATATCAGGGCAACTTTGAGCAGACTGTTGAATGTAAGTGCTTTCACCTGACTGAATAAAGCTGCCGTCCCTTAGTACTGCTGCTTGGCCAGGAGATATATGAGCCCTCAGACAGTAGGCTAATGAACATGTAATTTGTTGCATAAAGGTTGAGCATTAAAATATGAAGGCATGTGGACTATTAAAATTAGTAATGATTCCAACTCTGAATTAATTTGAAATTTTAAACGCTAACGTAATGTTTCATTTCCCTCATTATTTTGTTCAAAACATGTTATTACATTTGTGCTTTGTTTTTCAATAAAAGCCAACTTGTTAACCTTGTCAGCTGTGTCCTGTTGGTTAAAGTGAGCAATGCTACAAATGTTGACAGAATTTTTTGGCATACTAAGGGACAAATGTTTCATTCCAAATGAGGTGTCCATTTGTTGATGTCAAATTTATTATTGAATATTAATTAAGCTGTCACTAATTTATGACCTGTTACATTCTCAAGGATGCAATTAAAGGGTAATTTCAGTATTTTTACAACTGGGCACTATTTTCACATATTTTGTTGTCAAAATAACTAATACAAAAAGTTTTGGAATCTGTGCAGTAGATGGAGTCCGGTGCAGTGGCTGCTACATCCTGTCAAAATTACGTCCACAAAAAAGCGCTTCTTTTTGCCACTAACACATTCCAACTGGTACAGCAGGGGTCTGATAATGAAACTGAGCTTTGTAAATCCATAGCAGACAATATACATTAAAATAGAAGCAATTTTAAAAATGGTAAACAGAAATAAACAATATTCAAAGACCATGGACTTCACTCGGGGAGCAGGCGTCGGCTGGACCATGGACTGGACTCGGGGAGTGGGCTCAGCTGGACCACCACCGGAGCTGATGTCGGTCGGTTCCCTGACAGGGCACAAGGAACAGGAGTCGGCTGGACTACCACCAGAGCTGGTGTCGGTCGGTCCACGGACTAAGAATCAGCCTGGACAGGAACCACACCAGCAGCCCCGGGCAATACGGTCTCTTAAGGGTTAGCCAACTGAGGTGCTGTAGGGCTGGGCCGCAGAGACTCTGGTTCACAGTGGAGCTGGCTGGGCAGGAAGCAGGCAGGTGGCAAGCTGCTGGAGCGCTAGCAGGCGGGAAACAAGACAAGATAGCCTCTTTATGACAGTCCTTGATGGCTTCTCTCTACATGGCTTTGAGCTCCACTAACTCACAAATCAAATCCACCAGTTCATCAGAAACAATCTCTGCTGGGTCCATTGTTGGTGAGGTTGTACTATCTAAAAGACTGAGTGCAACAGCCGACAAACTGAGGCGTGGACCCAAAATGCAGACACTAGCAGGGGTGGATAAGTTTGCAGGTTATATTAAATGATTACAGCAAGGTAGTCCAAACACAGGGGTAAGTCCAACAAAGGCAAGGCAATCCAAACACAAAGGAACAATCTGGAAATCCAGGGGTAAACAGAACACAAGGCAGAACACTCAACATTAGACTACAACGCAACAAAGACTCAACACAACTGAGGGCAATATATACTGGGATATACCACATAAACACAAGCAGGCAGGGTAATTAGTCATAGGTGCGAAACATGAGGAATCAAGCCAGACAGGAAAAAAGCTAGGCAAAAACACCAAACACCAAAATTACAAAATAAAACATGTAGTAAAGCTACTGACAATACACAAGGATATAAGTAACTAAACACAACAGAGAACAAAGAAGCAATGATCAACTAACAAAACCTCAACAAGAACACAGAGGCAACGAGTAAGACAGGAATGGACATTAACAAAATAACAGAAAAATACCACACTAGAACCAAAGTGCATGACACAATGTTCAATGGAGCAGTGCTGAGGATGAATTTGAGTTTAAGAGCCTGATAGCTTGGGGGGAAAAGCTGCTCTGCTGTCTGGTGGTGCGGCAGCTTAAAGTTTTATATCTCTTACCAGAAGGCAGAAAGATGAACAGGCTCTGGCAGTTTTGGGTACTGTTGTTTAGTATCCTTTGGGCTCTGCGTAGGCACCTCACCTCACCAATATCACTGATGTTTGGGAGATGGGTACCAATGATCTTCTGAGCAGTTTTACTCACCTGGTCCTGGACCATGCACATCCCATGCCAGTTTGTGATGTTTCCAGTCAGGATGCTTTTCTATTGCTCCCACTTTAAAAGCTGACAAAAAACTTGGCTCGGGAATTTGGCGTTTCTGAGCTTTCTTCACCAGCGTGGAGATGTGAGGCGACCATGTCAAGTTCTCTGTGATGCTAACTCTGAAACTGTTCACCTGCTCCACCTCAGCTACACTGATTTAGACAGGAGTGTGTGTCTTTATCTCCTTTTTCCTGTCTTTTGTCCCTAAGATTCATGAGAGCCGTCCCTGTCAATTGATTAAATCCTGTCATCAAACAGCAGCAGGAACACTACACATGCTGTCCATCTACAGTCTTGTTTAAGTGGTGTGCTGCATGCTCTGCTTACATCCACCTCATACACTTAGATCTATCAAAATAAGCACACAAGATTAGTCTTTTCCTGTCCACAACAAACTGGTCATTCTTCACACAGTTTTTATGTTTATACAATGCAAGTGTGATTACAGTTTTGCTTAAAGGAAGCAATGTCTCAAAAACAATTTGCAAGTACAAAAAACTGGCTTGCTGACACTCGAGTTTGCGATTAACATTGATTAGCATTTCACATCACTGTAGCAATATCTAGATGTCATAGTTTTCAAAATGGTGACGTCTGAAACTAGTCTTGTTATGGTGCACCTGTCAGTACTTGTATCATGAACTAGAAACCAAAGCTCTAGAGGTGAATCACAGTGGTTCATCATGACAGCAAACAGTAGAAGAAAAAGTCCCCAGCTGAAAAAGTAAAGATACTCCCTAAATGATTTTACCACTATAAAACATATTATAAACCATACATCTGTATGAGAGTTTTACAAAACAACAATTAGCATGATTGGCCCAACATCTTTGCGTGCCACCCTACACCCAAGCTCAAATATTGCCACATCTGCATCAAAAGCTTCACAATGTAGTGGAAAGGTGGAACAATGATGAGAAATGTAGATGTAGGGAGTCAGTCCCTGCTGATGAAAGGGGGAAAAATGGATAGTCAAAAACAAACTACCGCACACTGATATGACGAAAAAAATGTATGTTCCAAAAATGGAATGTACTGGTCACGTGACCTATACAGGGTCTACTTTAGCACACCTGTGAGTGTTGTTGTAATTTCACTGTGTGAGCCTGAAGAAGCAATGGGCTAAACGCGTTGCTCACAATAAATGTAGTAAGTCATATCAGTGTGCGGTAGCTTGTTTTTGACTTTTCATAGCCTCATCCTGCTATCTACCAGCACCTGATTGTTGTTGCTGTGCTCGGGGAATTTCTTGTTTTATTGCCCACGGGGGGGAAAAATGGATATTAGCCAAATAACTCCCAGAATGCATTCCTGATCATAGATTGAGAACAGATTTTCCCTTTAAGATGTACCTCATAGCTCTGTTCAATAAATCTAAGCATTATCCTTAATTCCATTCTTTTGTTCAGTTCAGCTATGTGTTGAAGGGATCACTTGTATAGAGGCAGAACAAGCTTTCCACAGAGGTTGAAATTAGATTATACTTTATAAATCTATTTGCATCCCTATTTACTCTCCCACTGTAACTGTCTCCCAGGCAACTCACCTCCACTGCATAATACACCATATTCATATATATGACCTGCACAGTTTACTGACATGATGTTAGCCTCTTAATGGTTGTCATTGCTGCTATAGGCTTACTATGCTCTATTGATTCCATGTCATGATATGTCTATGTATTGCTGTGCAACATTGCAGAGGGCTGTGACCCTGCTACAGTCTGTTTGCACATTGTCACTGCTGTTATCTTGTCTTTTTCTAAAGTGCTTCTATGCTCATATGCCACTTCATTGTAATGCTACTTGTTGCAATATTAAACCTAGTGTGTATTCTGTGTATAACAGAAAATGAAAATTAGTTAGAAACAAGTGAGCTTACCTTTGTAGCCTGGTCCTCATCTCTGCTTGAGGCTACTTTAGCCAATACTAGCACAACACACCTAAATCTCTAACCAAACTGTAGGCATTTTAGTTGTATTGTGGCTGATGTAGGCACCAGATTGGAAGAAGAATGCCTGGAATAAAATAGACGACATTTCTGGTTCTGATGCAATGATTTGTCCCATCTGTACAGTGGATACTCTCTGTGGCCCAGATTAGAAGAATAAATCCAAATATTAAACATTTAATATTGAATCATTATATACACGGCATTGTGTATGTTTAGACTTTTTGTCGCATCTCTACTGCAGACAGAGTTTACACAGGTCCCTTAATTGGTTTGGATTTCATGACAGGAAGTCTGCAACATAGGTAAGACAAGCTAGGAAATGACAAAGAACTACAAAAAGATCTTACCTATACTTTAATTTATCTCAAAAAAGTACATTTTAAAGTGACATTTGCATTGTCGAGTTGACATTCTAACAAACAAACATTAAAATAAAATGATAAATTAGGTGTACTTATATCTTACTAAATCAGTGAAGCTAAAACCAGTTATGTCAGATCTCTTCCATAAAAGCTGCCAGTAGTCATTTTATATTTGACCCTACCATGCAATTTAATCATTGTTATAGCTGACAAGAGAAAGGAAAGAAAGCCTTGATGTCTCATCCTCTGTTGTGTGGTTTTACTTGTTTGAAGTTTGAAGGTTTCTGGAAGGTACTGAGCTTGAAGGTATAGGCTGATAGATTGTACGAAGGGCAACACGGTCAATCAAAGGCCACCTTTCCTCTCTCAGCCCTTGCTTTGGGGTCTTCCTCACGGTAATTCTCTGATTTGACTTTGATGTGCCAATTTGTGCCTGATGAATAATTGTCTGGTTTGCTGATAACTTGTGGGAGTCAAGTGTATTCTGGTGGCACTCAATGCAAATGGGAGATATTTGGGTCCTTCAAATCACGACAGTAGCCCCTCTAAATTTGCCTCCCCGTTCCGTGAGTAAACTGACCAATTAGCTGTGTTTGAAGAAGCCATTTTTGATTAGCGCAATCAGTAAACAGCAAGGCCTCTCCATGATTGTCCCCCTGATTAGATGAGTTGTCACTTGAGAAGTTGTTGGAGATTTTAATTTATGGCCTTATATTGCTGGAAAGTATGCTAATTATCTAATCCATTCTCCACAGTTCAGCAGTTGGATTCAAATTCATCCATACTGTCAATGCTGATGACCTCATTTTTCCTCATAAAGTTTCTAAGTAGCCTCTGAATTGACTGAATCAAGCAAATTGGAAAGCCACCATTTGGGCGTAGGTGGACAGCACTGATGTCAGTGGTGATGACATCAATATGAAGATAGAAGACTGTGCAAGCAACATATTGAATAAAAAATTAAAGGTACTTTCTAAGAGATTTTTTGGTTTATCTCATTTACACATGGTTATATTTACATCCTGTCAGCGCTGGCAACAGGCTCACTACTCATAATTCTGATCAGAGAATAATCTGCATAAGAAAAAGCATCTTATTATTCACACCCATCTTTGAGTGTCTGTGCATTAGATTCTAATTAACACTATACACCAGTCAATTACTAAAGGTCTGAAATAAGTGATACATTAAGGCGCTTCTTATGCAACAAAATCGCCAGCTCTGTAATTCGGTAAATACATTAAGTAAGTAATTATAGCATTTGAATGACATAGCATTCTGAGAGGAATAGGAAATAGGAAATCTAGCATAATGTAGTACCGCACACTTTAACAAACTTGAAAATGTATAGGAGGTGACGGAAAAACAAGTTCTTGCACACATTTTTCACAACATATTTCTTCTTTATTCAAGACATTGTTAAAGTGATGGTCTGTTATATTTGTCAGAGTTTGAATCCACATCGAGTGAAAATAAAAAAGAATTATTTATTATAAAAATTGATTGCTTGACATAGAACACATGCTATCCAACGTGATGAGTTTAAAAAGACTGGCATAAAGTACAATATTCACTTGTGTGTAGAAGCATAGTAGAGTACATAGTGAGGCCACACAAATAACAACAAAAACAGCAAGGATTTCCTAATGGGCCAAGTCATCGTCACTGACAGAATCATCCAGAACTTAAATAAGTAAAAATATACAACTAATAAAGCAGCTGGTGATGTTGCTCTACTTGTGTAGTATAGTCCATTAGTGGGATTGTCTCATTAAGTCGTGTTTTTTTTTCAAATAATAGTTTTTGTATACTCTTTACCTGAGTATTACTAATTTCTAGTTATTCCATTAATACAATAACATTTAAACTTGTTTACCTCATCATTTTCTTTTAGTATGATGTGACTGATGATGGAAGAGAGCTAAGACAGTAATACATTTGCCTCACTCAGCATCACTGACATTTCTGCAATATCTTGAATCACTTGTTGAGGAGGTAAGAAATTCACCCCTAACACCTATGTAAGCTTTACTTTAAAGTTACATTGTGTAATATTATCCAGGGAACACCTGTAGCCCATTGCAGATTGCAGCGTATTGACCACCAAATCCCCAAATGATGCCTTAATCAATACAGCAGACAGAGTAAGTAGACAGGGGAAGGGTGTGTGTGTGACACAAAGCCAGGATTAGGCCTGATTAGGGCAGTTTTAACATGTCCTGCTGATTAGGGGCCAGTGGATCTGACCGCTAATTAGCTGTGAAGTGTGGCTGGCCGCACAGACAGGACAGCGGCAGGAGGAGGGGTTGGCCCAAACTTACCCCCTCCCTCTAACTGTTCCTCCCTCCCTCCCTCCCTTGTCCACTCAGCACCCCCACAAAAGGATCTGGTGCTCTTTGATTGGGTGTGCTGCATTGTGAAGACGGGAGTTGAAAAAGAGTCCCATTTCCCTTTTGCTGTGTGACTACCCCCTGCAGGGTGAAGTCAATGTACCCTTTCTGTGCCTTCGTATGACCAGCTGGCTACAGCGGGGCAAATAAACACTCGAGATCCACTGGCCAGTATGACTCGCATCTGAAACAGAGCCTTTGTCCCATGTGGATTGTGTCCTAATTGGTGTTCCTGAGACAAATTCTCAGTGTGGTTGTTATTTGCACTGATGAGGTTTTAACAGACAGATAATACACGTGATACACGTTACAAGTCATTAACAGATTAATATTAGCCTGCAGGAACAAAAGAGAGAGACTACACTTGCTTTTTCAACATTGACAATAATGTAGATACCAATAGCTGAAAAGAACAAAAATCCAAATGTTATCATTTGTCATTTTCTTGAAATATATCACTTTTTTATTCAATTTAATATTATTGAGCTGAATACAATATCTCACTTTGAAACCAAACTAGTACGACATTTTAGAGCCCAATCTCACCAGAAATGGACAGCTATTTGTGTGAAAAGAAATGCCACATTTTGGCCTGTACTATACAAGAAACATGGACTTTATGGACCTGATACTTTTGGCTTATATGCCCTTAAAATTGTCTTTGTGTGACCCCTTGTTATAAGTTTATGTCAGTCAACAGGGTGATTTTCCGACTCTCCTTTATTTCACAAGGAAAAAGCAATGATTAGAGAATCCAGAAAAAATAAACAGTTACAAACAAATATATTTTGGATTCTCTCCTAGACCAGTAATTGTCTCCCCTCACCCCTCAGATTTATTGTGCAACCCCTTTGCGGTCAGGTTGGGAACCACTGCTTTTAAGTGGAAACTTTATCCTATAGTTATCCAAAATTCCTTAACCTAACCTTAAACCACCCAACATGAACCAAACTTCACAGTAATAATCCAAAACATAAAGCCATCACTTTTTGCTTAGCATTTTTGTTTATCATTGAAAATTTACAAACTGGAGTTACGATCTATGAAATTATATTGATGTCACTTATACCTGAAGTAATTTGTGTATTTCCAGAAGTTGAAGGGAATTCTACTGTGTACCCACATTTCCCTACCCCGCCTCCACCCTGAAATCCTCTGACCATAGCAACTCAAGAGGAAGAGAGGAGAGAGTAAAAGGAACATGGGATTTGGGGCGTAATCCTGTTTGTCCTCGGGGTCACATGCCCTACAGAGTTGAGATTGTCAGCTACAATCTGGAAGTTTATTCGAGGGACAAACAGCAGTCTAATTGTAATTCCCTGGAGAGCAGTCAGTGTCTCCAGCTGAATGCTGGAGAGGAGACAGGTTGCTGCAAGATGATAATTGAAAAGAAAGTGGGTGGTCCTCTTTGGCCCTCGTGGCCCTCTGGGACAGTTATTTTAAGACTCCTGCATGTTTTAGAGGGGGCAGATTATAGAATGTTATATTTGAAGAAATGATTATGTCCTTCTGGGCTTAATTTGACAGACGTAGCTATTGAGTGGTTGCTGTTTCTGTTGTCTTTTGCCATTCATGTTAATTTGCCTGTGTGTGTTTTTGACTTTTTGCTGTGGATCATTGCCCCACACTTAATAGTTCTGACAGCATTTTTCATTTTTTATTTTTTTTAATAAACATGTTTAAAGCCTTGTCCTTGAATTTTTCAGAGCATTTTATTTTACTTTGTATGATTTCTGACTCCCATGTGTGTTTGTGTGTTATGTGTTTGCACCATGCGCATCTATTCATCTCAAATTAAAATGCACAACTGTGTGTATCTAAATTCATAGACTGTGTATTGAGATTCAATTGTGACTATGAAAAGAAATGAAACAATAAAACGAACACACTTACTGGCACACACACACACATAGATAACTATGCCCTAGCCAGCACACACTGATCTTATCCATTGCCTACCTTCATTGAACTGCTCTTCAGCCCTGGCCCTATTAACCAGTAATCCGCAGACTGGCAGCTGGCCATTACTGTGGCAACGGTGAGCTGAGACAAAACTGCTTGATGGTTCAAAAGTAAAGACAAGTATTGTGAAGGACAGAGATGAACTCTTTTGTCCTGTAAATGTTTCGGTTCATATTTCTGAACACAAAAACTCACTTTCTTACTCTATTTTTCACTTGAACTCTTTACATATTTGGAGGTGACGATTAAAGGTTTTTATGCTGATTGATTTTCTTTTTTGTCATTCTGAGGCAATTGAAACCCATTCCAAGGATTATATCATATCATTATATCATGAATAGCCCTGTCAATATAACAGACAAGAGCATTTTGAATGGCTTACAAATCTCTTAAAGAAGCTTGTCCTTCATGTCATGAAAACATTGGTTTGGATGTTTACAGTCATTTGTGTGAGGTAAATCTGTCTCTTTTTACTTCACTGTTTTTGACAGTGGATGTCTAAGGTCAGATTTATACACTCTATGGAATAACATGCATTTTAGATCAAGAACTTTCATCTTTATGGTGACAAAAGTATGTCAGACATTTTTGTATGAAAGCACATTCTTTTGGAAATCCTGAAAATTAAAGTAATCATAATACATGAAATTTCTTCTGGCAATATTATGTTTATGTTGATATTATTGTTATCGCTTAGTCTGTCCTCACATTTAGTTTGTGTTCCTTTACGGAGGCTCTGACTCATTGCAGTTCTGCAAGTGTAAAATGGCAAAACATCTAAATTGCACCAACGTACTGTGTGAGACACTGAAATTGTACAGAGGCCTACTGGTGCATTTTTAGCAGCCTCTGTCATTTATACAAAAAGGAAAGGCATATATGAAGAATTTAAAAAGAGAGCGATCAGAATGTGTGTAAATGTTTCATTTTGCCTTCAAATGTAGTGATTTCAAAGGAAGTATGCACATTGTTTAAGTGCAATGTGCTTAATGTCACAGCCTTTCGCCCATGTCTCATTACGTTATTACACAGTAAAGCAGGTCTTTCTCGAAACTCTCCTGTCTTGGAGTCTGTGCACAGTGGCACCTCAGTAGGGGCTCCACGGCCGTAAGATTTTTGAATTGGCTAAACAAATTTTCTTAAAGAAGAGTTTGTGGGACTTAATGAGGCATAACTAATGGAGGTCCCACAATCATCAGTGCCATGCTGGAAGCACCATGGCAGGACAGAGCTGCCATTGATTCTTGCTTCAAACCTCTTGAGTTCCTAATCAGCTTCTTTGGTTGTGCGTTTCAGGCCTGACAAACCTATTGTTGTCCTGTGTCACTGGAGGTCAGTAGTTATTAGTGGCAACTGAAAACAGTTTCTCTAACTACTTATGAGCGAATTGAATAACATGCATAGGGGGACTTGGAGGGGGGATTACTGGCAGCACAGCGAGTCCGGCCGGCGCAGGAGAGAATGTGACATGGTTTTCTAATAAGGGATGCTGCCCCCACCACACACACACACTCCTAACCTGGTCCTCCATCCTTCATCCTCTGCACCCCCCACCCCACTCTACAGACATTTGTGAATAGTCTTCAAAAGGTTGCTTTGGCCCTGCAATCCCTGGTATTGCTAAAATGGTATTCATAGTAAGCAATGGAATTAGCCAGTGCAAGTCCTGGAATAGCATATAATTGTGTGTGTGCATGTGTGTCTGTATGTGCATTTGAGTTCATGTTATCGTCAAACCAAAGGCAACGGTAAAAATGTGGTTTCATGTATTTAATTTCATGGAAATCTATTAGAGTGAGAATTGCTTTCAGAGTCCTATGACCTTCTTGAAATGTTTTTTTTTCACTCTGTAGGAAGATGATTATTTGCAGGCTATTTTTTCCATTTGAAAATGACTGGAATTAGGGAACTTCTTGCTCCCTGGGGCAGGCACAGATTTGTCACAGAAAAGAGAAAGATTGTCTCTCCTTGGCAGAATACCAGGGCAATACACTAATTAAAATTGCGCTCTGTGTCTCTGAGAGCTTGCCAATTCAATGCATTCATTCGCATGGTGAAATGAAAAGCGGACCTCTCCTCTCCTAGTCATTTCACATGGGGCAAGATTTGGGGACTCTGGGGAAGGAAGAAGAGAGGAGGTGGTGGAACTTGTGGAGGAAAAAAACAACAACTTTGGATATCACTACATGCTTAATATATGCTAATGATGTCTGTATATATTATATACATGCATTTATGTTAGGATACAAAAAATCAATAATATAAAACCTTCTCTGCAAAGTAGAGCCACATCCTTCCATACCTGTGTCTTCAAAAAAAATCTTACCCACTATGTTCCACTCAGAAACTAGGCCAGCTTTTAGCTTTCTGTAATTGCCAACAACACAAAACAATTTCCCCTCCTGTTGTACTGGCAAAACTAAAAAATAGTGTACTGTGACGTATGATTATGGTTATATGTTTGGCCTATGTTTCCGTGTAAACTATACAGCCAATAATGTTAAGCCCTTGCCAATTAGCGCTCTCTAGGTTGCTAGGTCGCCATGGTCAATTGAGGAACACATCAATAGGACTTGAAAAGGTTTCTCTGCGATCAGACCTTCTGACATATTAAGTATAATGGGGAGGAAGGGAGTTGGGGGGGGGGGGGGTGTTGCAGAGACTGAAGCAAGGCTTCACATTATGCAGTGCAATCTGCAATTACCTGAGAAGAATAGTCAAAAAATTCTTTACATCAGTGAAATACATTATCCTCTGCTGCTGCTCTAGGAATACATGGCATTGAGGTAGTGATAGACCCCTTCAAGCTCTGACAGAAATATCTGCTTTGTGTAAGAGAGGCAATTTTTTTTATCATGTACGACTTATTTAGTTGCTTTGTTTGTGTTTGTGAATGTGAGCTGCATG
This sequence comes from Micropterus salmoides, assembly GCF_014851395.1. Taxonomy (NCBI): domain Eukaryota; kingdom Metazoa; phylum Chordata; class Actinopteri; order Centrarchiformes; family Centrarchidae; genus Micropterus; species Micropterus salmoides. Next base: position 22,385,819 of record NW_024041039.1, on the reverse strand, counting down.
TGCATGCACATGAGCATATATGCATCTAATTATATGCATGCATGAGCACGTGCATGTGGGTGTGGATGTAGTTAACACAGACAACCTTTAAACTGGTTCTGCGACTACATAAAAGGACGTAACACCACACAGTACACCAAACTTTTCAGGTAGAAATGATGATGCCAGCACCAATTACAGTACCCAGCCTGTCTCATATATCCTTACAAAGAGAGGTACCCCCCAATAAACTGAGAGAAGCAACAGGCACAATAGCAAGTGATTACCAAGCATAGCCTATTAGTGCACCATAACTATGGCTATTGAAAAGAGAAAAGAATGGCTTCACCTCCACTTTCATTTCATGTGGTACACTATCAGAACCTTTGTTGACAGCTCATTCATGCCCTCAATTTAGAGACAAAATCTATCAACATCTTGCAGCATCAAAGTGTATATTGTGGAATGCATTTCTCTTTTTAATGCTCTTATCAAACTCCCTTCTGATGGAGTTGCAGCGCCCAATTCCGAATGTCAGGTGCATATTGGCTCTGATACTTCCTTCGAGTGTAGGGATGATAGCACATATACATACAGCTGCCAGGTATGTGAAGGGGTTGGAAATGGGGGCTCTCCAAGGTCTCCATTGAGACACACTGATAGCCATCATCATCATCACAGGGTGTCATCAACAAGGGGATTGAGAAGTAATTTTCAAACATGTTTAAATGACCACAGGAAATGAAATGTTAGATCCTATTATCAGCCACTGCTGGTGTAAAAAAGGTTTTGGAGGACAGAAGCAAAAGGGGGACGACTCTGATGCTAAGTGATGACCTTAAACACTTTGGAGTTTGTTTGCACAAATCATTCATCTTCTAAAGAGATTGATCAGAGTGAAGCCTGTGTATGTGTGTGTGTGTGTGTGTGTGTGTGTGTGTATGTGTGTGTGTGTGTGTGTGTGTGTGTGTGTGTGTGTGTGAATGACAAAAAAGTGTGACAAAGTGCTGCTGGGTATTTTGCTTAGTGTTTCAATGCATGAGGTAGAAAAAACGATATAACTATCATTTAAAATCAAAATAACAGTAAATACATAATCATTTGCAGTATTTTTTATTAACTTTGGGGACATTCTTTGGAAGCCTTAATACGTTAATTAGGTTTGTGACATATTTTGTCAAACAATAATTGGATCGGGAACTATTACAAGAAATAGGTTTAAAACAAAGAAGATTTGACTTTCAAGTTCAGATTTTTAAGGATTAGACATGTTGTAGTTCATTTGGATGATAGTAGCATGTTCTTATTTTAATATCACTAACAGTGCGCTAATACTAAATATTAATACACGAAACACGTAACTGACTCCCATACAGTTTCACTTACGTTAAAATTCAGTTTTAGCGAAAAGCGAAGAATTTGAGATAAATGTTAAGGAGTTCAAAGTTACATTAAGAAAGTTTATTTGTTGTTCTGTTTATTTATTTTAAAGTGATATTAGAAACCTTTATTTTGATAAATTTAGCAAACCGAATGAGCCCTGTGCATAATAATAATAATAATAATAATAATAATAACAATAATAATATTAATGTACCCTATAATTAGATAGTAATTACATTTAATGTAGCATAATAACTATGCGAAGGATGTACTGTAATATATTCGTTCTTACAGTAATTATTAGTCATTGTGTATTTTATGGAAGCTCGCATTCACAATGAAATTGACCAATTACCTTGCGGCAAAACGAAGGTCTGGGCCTATTAAACACAGTGAGATCAACATGTTTGAAGAGTGTAAAAAAAAGAATTATCGCCCTACGTATATGTGAATGCATAAATTCACGTCATTATTAAACCTGCTGGAAAGTGTCGGTGATTTTTTGAGGGTGATTTCCCGGTCCTAGAGTCTTGCAGACATCCTCCATGAAAGGCAGCCCTCCAAAATGTCACATGAACAATGCTGGCTCCCTCATCGACCTTGCTTTCCAGCTCAATTTGGTCTCAATCACAACATAATGAAAATGCACTCCAAAACAGATTCCTTTTAAAAAATTACTTCTTCAGGAATAGCTCTCACACTTCAAGTTATTTATTGTTAACGTTCACTTGGTTTTGAAACATATACAGCAGCCATCACGCATTTGTTCCTTTTTAACTTACAAAAGAATAAAGAAAACATAAAAGTGGACGCAATAACGATTATTATACAGTTAAACGCATTCTTGTGTGTTAGCCAAATATACAAGTCCCTACTTTATTTAATAAGTCTAAATGAATACATTAGTTTACAATATTAATATGATAAAATACCAGGATATCACCGCAAATAAGGAGTGGTGGCTAGTGTACTTCAAACCTGATCCCACCTCTCCCCCCAGTTCGCACTCAAGTGAAGCAGCATTCCTTTTTGTTTCAACAACATAGACTACGTTTAAAACATCATGAGGAAGGTCCAAAACATGGATTAGAAAAGGTCCAAAAACGAAATAATTGCTTTCAAGGGCAGCCATTTCTGTAATGTTCAAAAATAGACTCCCCTCTTAGAGATGTCAAGAAAATGTGCCCTGATCAGCTGGTGCGCCTCTGTGCGCTTTGTCCCTCCAACACCAAAGGGCCCCGCAATTTCAGCATATATATATATATATATATATATATATATATATATATATATATATATGCTCTTGCATGGGCTCATCCGCAGGTTCACATAGAAAAAGTTGAAAAGTGACAGTATTGTAGTAAGTCCTACCACGTTCTGCCGTAGAGGAGGTTTGAGCTGACCATGTTACTGGTGTAATCTACAGCAGATGTGTCTATCTGGGCCATGTTGAGCTGGCTGTGCAGTGAGGGGGGGCTGGGCGACATCTCCTCCAGCTCCAAAGCGTTCACCTGCTGCTGGCTTTGATGCTGGCTGAGGCTGCTGGTCGAGGATGCGAGCACAACTCCGGCTCCGTTCTGTTGTTGGCTTTGTTGTTGGCTCTGTTGTACCTGTTGCTGGTTCGGCGTCGGCGTGTTAGAGCCGTTCTGGCACGGTTTACCGTCCTTCACCAGAACTGGCACGGCAACGCGCCTCGGGGACTGCGCCTGCTGTTGGCACAGGTTACCGTCCTGTTGCTGCTGCTGCTGCAGCTGCTGCGCTGCCTTGTCCTTGGCCTGGCGCTTCATCTTGTACCGGTGGTTCTGAAACCAGATCTTCACCTGGGTCGGTGTCAGGTGAATCATGCTGGCCAGGTGCTCTCTCTCAGGCGCTGACAGGTATTTCTGCTGCTTAAACCTCCTCTCCAGCTCGTAGACCTGAGCCTGCGAAAACAGGACGCGCCGTTTCCTCCTGGGCGCAGCGTGGAGAGCTGGCATGGATTTGGTGGCGTCCGCCATTCCGGTGAGACCCCCCATGCCGGTCATGTTCATACCTGTGGAAGGTCCCATGAATCTAGAAACTTAAAAATATACATACATATACGTGCGTTCAATAAACAGAAGAGGAGAACACTGTTTCGCCTGAAGTAGTCTTTATTGATTAGTGGCTGTATTATGCGTTCATTACTGAAGTTAGAAAGCATCAGCTTAAAAAAACATATTTCAAAAATAATAATAATAATAAATAATAATAATAATAATAATAATAATAATAATAATAACGAAACATATCCAGATCTTGCTTCTAAATATTGGCTTATGCCAAAGATAAAAAAGTCAAGCCAGACTTGAAAAAATGATCTCCTTTTCAGTTTAACCGTCATAAATGGTCAGTTTAAATTACATTATTAGCATTAACTGTTTATCATTACCCCCAAAATATAAATTCTATATTTTTAAAAAGTGATACATATTATATATTATGCCAATGTCAATTTAATATTTTTATTTAGGATGAAATAAATTCAGAAAAGAGTATATAAATGGAGTAAATAACTTACTTGTGGAGTATCTTGGATCAGGGTTGGCGCTGTACCACCCTGTTGCTGCTGCACTATTCCGCATGCTTTCCTGGTACGACGGGAGGTCTCCCATGTTGCCAATGCTTCCATTGCAGTATCCCCCCATTGCGCTGTGGGAGAACTGGGAGACGGTATGCGGCATGTGGTAAGTGGTGGCCACGGTGGCGTTATGGCCCATGGAGTGCTGTTGCATGCCGGTCTGAGACACCTGAGGCTGTCGGTAGGCTCCCAGTGGAGAGGTTAGGTTCCCTGCGCCGTCCATGCCACCAAACTTCTTGTAGGTCTCCTCGATTGGACTCAAAATATCTGTCACTGAAAAAGGCGTTGTGTGCTTTGGGCTCAACGACATGATTCAGAAAGCAGGTAGATTTTTGTGTTTGAGCAGATCAACCGTGTTGTTGTATCGGCTCTCTCCTTGGTGGATGTCTACGTAAGAGAGTGCTTGTAGTGCGCCTGAGATCCTATTGATCGCCTTGGAGAAGGAGGCGAGCCCAGGGCGCTCTTAGCCCGGGTTTATTGGAGCCAGGAGCCAGGTTTACGACAAACACAGGGGGCGGAGCAAAACTCCTAAACCAGCAAACAATAGTCATTGACATTTTAGGGAAATAATTCATGAAAATGCACTTTTCTTTATAGTAACTTGCATACATGAATAAAACGACGCCACATATTTATGATTAAGTCCTTTGTGATAACTATATACAGGTGTGAATACACCGTTTTGTTCTGCACATCAGCTGTTCTGACCACATATGACTATTTTGCGTCAGTAGGGAATTCCACTCTTTCTAGAAACTTTGAGAGCACTTTGAACAGACATAAGGGCCACCGAGTATCATCAAAGAGGCACAATGAAGTTGTATGACCAGCTCATTTATGCTTCTTAAGCATCATTTTGCCCCACCAGAGAGGAGCAAGTCCAAATAAGCTCAAAATGACAGAACGCTGAAAGGGAGCGGCAATAGGGATCCGACCTGTGAGTATCACTACCTAACATTCATGATCAGGCAATGCAATGGATATAATGCACAGGATTTTTATATTATATTTTAAACGGACCATGCAGCTGCAGTTTTCCTGACAGAAATTCCTCCTGTTGGTGGAAACAATTCAGGGTAAATTGCCTAGGCTAAATTTCTTAAAGAAAAAAACTAGTTGTTTCATTACATTTAATGCAATTTGGAGACAATATCGTAAGCCTCAAACCCTCGACTCAGGTCACCATACATTAATGACACTTTGCAGTCTTGATCTGACATTGTAATCTCTGAGCAAACTGACTGGCGCCAGGGGAAGAATCAGAGGGAGAGACACACAACAGGGGGGTCAAAAGAGAAAAGAGCTCCTACAAATTGCAATAATGAATACCAGTTAATATAGCTTCCCATTATAGCCTAACGTGTCCCTTGTGGCTCTATAACGCGTTATTGAGCCTATAGCTCACAACTATCCAATAATAGAGAGAGATGGCTATCATGCTGCTCATAAACGCATATAATCAGAACAATGATGGTATTTGTTTTAAATTATATTTTTTCAACACTGTCATCACCAGCAGCAGGAGCAGGTGTGTTGCGTTAAGGTTGTTTTCCAGACGTGTTACCATCTTCCTTTATTTAAGGAAGGAAACACTCGTCTGCATGAAGCCACTAATGTAATTTAGCATGGCATGGCAGCAAGTAGCTGCCTACCCTAATTGAGCAACTGAAGATGTGACATGGTCAGCCATCAATTACAGCGACATATCAAGAACACCAATCTCCGGTTAAGTTGATAGCCTGATTGTGATAAATCATTGTTCTTATGCATATTTCATTGCCCGAATTTCCTCTCCCTTTATCTTCAGATACCTGGACTCCGCGGATTTAACGTGAAGTGGTTGGACTTAATTGTTGCTGTGAGAAACAAAACAATGCATGCGTATTCCAAAGTCAGCCATAGTTGTCAGAAAGACGCCGAAACAAGAATCCTAAAAGTAAAAATCTGTTTGACAAGGGGGGTGTAAACCAAGTACTCTCAGTAAAAATGTCATATTTCTATCAAAGTATCAATGTTAGGAAAATCAAGTAATTTCTCACAAGTAACATTTCCTACCTGCATCTATTCCTGTACTTGTCCAGACTTCTGTGCGCCTTTTCCACTGTTTTGGCAGCAGCGGCGTGGTGTCTTTTCAGGGCGAAAAGAAAGGTAGGCCTCGGCCCAGACCTCTAACATTATGTAAATGAGGCAAACCTCTCAACCTTGTGGATTACTGAGTCAGAGAGCAGGACCCTGGTCCACAGACCCTCCACATTAGGATCCCATAAAAATCTGGAGCTGGTTAGCTGCATGCAACGCTTAAGAGAGCTTATAGTCCACATTAATATAGTTGTCAATCTAAGTCAACTTTAACATCCAGTGAATAAAATGTGGCCAAGGCAGCTGGAGCGGCACAAACGGACGCGCCTAGGAACTATGAAGAAGGCCCAGCAAAGGTTTGTTAATACATCGGGCACATTTATAGAGAAGATCATTTAGATTACCAAACCTTTTTGCAGCTGTTTGTGTTAACAGGTATTGGATAAAGCTTGTTGCTGTGTGTTTACAGGATACAACCAGCGTGTATGATACATACTGATAAATACCACACAGTATAGTCATTTAATTTATCCTACAGTGATCCTTGCAGCCTCAAGAAGAATAAGTGGTACCCTGCGTGGCGAGGAAAAATATTAGTCCCAGAATTACGCACGGGGGCCGTGTGTTACTTTGCGTTGTAACTGTCTTGCCTTACCTGTAACTACACGCTTTTAAAATTCTACTTTCTGTAGACTCCTTAATGGAACTCTCAAACTTTCTCGGTAATTTTCCTTGGAAAATATTTCACAAGCTTTTTAGAATTACTTAATTGCTATAGAAATCAAAGCCTGTCATGAAAGAATGACAACCGAGTGTCCCATTATTATATAGGGAGGTGAATGCCAAGCATTCCTTGCCACGAGTGATTAAATCATCCGGTATTGTGCGCATTAATTATAAGACTTATGGGTGCAAATAAAAATGACATTTTCACCAATTTTCCAATAAATTAGGTGGAAACATTCACCGGACCATTTAAGTATTGTTAACCCAAACCAAATAACAACCCATTTATGTATTTTATATTACAGACAACCTTTTTCCAATATCATCACCCCACCCCCCTCACCTCAGCAAAGCAAAGTATAGCAGATGGACCAAAGCGCCTGGTTGCTGAATTGCTTTTCTCCATCTCGTCCTTGCTAGTTCAATACCCTGAGAGATGTGGAGAGATGGCTGAAGGGCCAGGGTCCTGACCTGCAACCGCAACCACACACCGGCCGAGCACAAAGCGCATGTTGTCTCACAGCCCTTAAATCTTTAACTTAACTTTCAACTTTTTCCTCTACAAAGCAAAAAAGTAAATACCATAAATGGTGAGGGCTTTCCAGTTTTCTCTTAATTTTCCTCTTCCTGCAGTTTGCATGATTTTTGGCAAGTGAAAAAAGATTAAAGATTAAATGATAAATGCCAGTGCACTACTATCATAAAACCAAAATCCATGTTACATTTTGCGTGCGTAATTTACGCATGCCCTGTGGACATACTTTGTCCTTTGTCTTGGACCCCTCAGTGCACGTCTTAGATATCAAGGGTTATGTTATCAGTTCATCTGTCACTAATTTAAAGAACAGTATGCGCCGTGGGTCTGGTTCCAAAAGAGGTAGACTTAAACAATACAAACAAAACACGCTGGTTTAGTGCGATTCGAAAAAGTGCAATTATGCACTACTGCCTCCTTTACTACTGCGATTGTTATCTCTAAATTAGGGGATAAACATAAATATATTGGATGTGGAAAGAAGTCAAAGCTATGTGAAGTCTTCCAATTATTTTATTATAAACCCTTTAATGTCAGACAACAGAAAACGTGAAAATAATTTTCTCATAATTATTTCTTACCAAACAACAAGCGATTTACTAGCGAAAGACATTTAAGTTAATAGCAAAATGTCTGTGGCTCTGAAAGGCGTTTTCTTCCAAGGTATTGGAAGAATTTTTTTCTAGAGTTATTACGCACGAAATAATTTAGTATTCCGTGAAGCAGAAACGAAACACCATTTTGAACTTTGAATACTGACACTGAAACCTTAAATCTTGCAACACCAAGACGCATGAATTGTCTTCTTCAATCCAAACGTTGGATTTAAACCACATCTGTGTTGTGGCCAGCCCAGTGGCTGAATTGGTGCGGACATTTTTGGAGGAAATTCCACACCTGCAGTGAGTGTAGTACCATTTAGATCAAATACTTTCTCTCCTCTTAAATCGCCAAGCAGTGTGAGAGTAAAAAGCGGGCAGGTGCATATCTTTCAGCTGCACTACTTGAAACGGTGCGGTTCCTCAGCTAAGTAGGTTAAAGGTCTTCCCAAGTGGAGAAAGTATGTGACAGGCCTCTTGAAGACCTTATTCTTCTGCATGAGTTTGCATTCATTCACAATTAATGTCGCTTGATGGACGAAATGATGCTAATAGGGCGCCAAAAACAGAATATGGGCTTTTCTGGGATGCAGACCATAATCTGACAGCTGGGGGAAATGGGGAACTGAACAATTCAAAATTGTAATAGGATTAGAGAAGGTATTCTTTAAGTTTCACTGTATGATGTGCAGCAGCTCATTTACTTCAGTAAGTTACAGTTAAAATTCTAATCAGACACTGGGAACTGCACTGGCTGTGGGGGGAAACCAATCACTGGCCATGTTGCATGTAGACAGCAGAATATTTTTTTTAATCATAAACTAATGTAATAACTTTTCAGACTTGTTTAATTACTTGAAGCAGTCCAGTCAAATTGTTAAATTGTGTAAGTTCCTGCCTGTAGCCTGAAACAATGTTCTTTGAGCTTTTAAGCCTCTAAACCAAGGCCACTATAACACAGCCTGATAATAAAATTGTTGAACATGAATATGTCAATCGGTCATTTGCTCTTTTTGAAAGAGGAAACACGACTAAAAATTATTATGTGACTTTATTACTTTGAAAACATCAGTCCCCTCCTTGCTGTGAAATTGAACATTTTGAGCTTGAGACAATTACAAAGGGCAAGCATGTGCTGAAGCCAGTAAATGATGAGGTTCAGTGCAGATAATTTACACTTCCACAGGTGAGAGTTGTTGTTGTAAATTTAGTAGTAGTTTTACAGATGATTAGACCATATGCCACAAGCTGTCTCTGCACTAATGCAAAAACAAAAGTGTAAGAAAACTACACTGACTTGCTTTATGAGGTATTGTATTATGGTATTATAAGGTATTGTGCTTATCAAATGTTTTTATCCAGATTTCCATTTTAATCATAAGCTGAGACATATAAAGACATATAAATCATAACTAAACCTCCATTCTGTGTAAACTATAACTCAAATACATGCTGGAAAGTATGTTCAGAATTAATAAACATTAACAAGATCTGTTTTAATTAATGGTTGTGAGATTAGCTTTGTGGATCATATTATAAACATGCATCAAATAAATAAATAAATATTTGAATACACAAATAAATGAATTCTGTAATTCTATACTAAAGAACCCCCCTAGAAAATTCCACCTTTCTAAAACAGATTTAGCCTGCTGAAATTTTAGGTACTCTGGGTTCTGTGAGTGCCGCTGTCCTCTGCATTGTTTGGAGTGGCAACATTTTAGCATGGCTGCTCTCTTTTGGAACAACAATTAAAAAAACACAGCAGCAGATCAATACGGATTAACAAGGTTCCAAGGGTACCTGGTTCGTCCACTTCTCTGCTGCATTAATTGTGGCAGCAGTAAGGGCAGGTAAACAAAGCTGTTAGAGAGTATGGTTGTGACTCAACCACGGCTCACTCTAGCTTTGTCACCCGGTTGCTCATGTGGCAAAATGTCCCTGCCAGTCTTTCTCTGCATCTAGTTGCCTTTGGCAGCCGATTGCCATAATGAGATGTAGTCTGGTTCACAACATGTCCTGAAATTATCTTTTAAATTTATATACAAAATGTGGTTCACTTCACAGCAGAAAACATACTCAACATACATAACATGTTCAAGTACTGACAGGAATCTTGGAAAGTAGGTTTAAACTGTTATTTTAGTTCATGCTCTCTAATAATAATAACTGTTTGCAATGTGTCTTGTTTCTTTATAATCTTTTGCTATATTTATGTCACACTAAAAGCAGATTGAGCATAAAGTTGTTTTAAAAAAAAAAGGATGTGTGAGTTACAGCCATACTGCTACAGTTACAGCCAAAAAATGTACATACTTTCTGTTTTTTTAAACAGGTTATGTGGCAAACTAGCCTTTTCAGGAATGAATTTAATGCACAATGTTTCTTTTCTTTGGTTAATTTACATTATTTTTCCAGGAAGTTTGAGTTTTTATGCTGTAGAAATAGTTTAGTTGGACACTATTGTAGCTGTAAACGTTTCACACCATCATGTGAAGTAAAATAAATAATAATAATCATCATCATATGTGGTTTTACACCTGAAATGCATGCAAATAGCTGTAATCTGTATCAAGTGTTTCCTGATGTCCATTTACACTAGGAATTCATTTATTTGGCTTGTTTCATGTTAACTGTCAAGAGATGCATCTTCTTATCAATAGTTTCAGAGCACTTTGAGTGCTGTATGTGGAGACGGAAACTTTTGAAATGGCTTCGCAACTCAACAATGGAAATGTGGACAAAAGCTGCATATCAATGCAGTATTTTTACCTGTCTGTTTATCCCACTTTGGGAGCCTTTTATCCAGTAGGCCACCTGATGGCCTACCATTATTTAGATGAATCCACATAAACACATCCCAAAAGTACTTCAAATTCTGAATGTATTGATCCTGACAGATATAAGCGCATACCATGTGCTACGATTTAGAATATCAAGTCAAAGCCCATTTTTACTAGACAGAGTTAGATGATATTAAAATTGTAATTTTTTACTAATTTTATTTACAGAAAATGAAAAATACCTAAATCAACTGCTACATGCTGTCGAGAGCAAAACATTGTCCTCAGAACCACACAATAAATAGAATGGCATGAGAAATGAATAATAAATGAAAGTTTAACAACATATTACTAATGTGTGCTCATGATCAGTATTGTACTGTTTATTTTAGTGATGCATGTGCATGTAACAAAAATAATCATCAGAATATTCTTCACAAATGGTCATTCATTTGTGGACTTTTAGTCACCTTCTCTTTTAATGGTTTCTATGTTGCCTTGTGTTCATTTATATTTACCTCTGTTAAAAAACAAACAAACAAAAAAAATATTCATATGAGCTCATTCAAATAATACTGTTTTGTGTGTGTGTGGGGGGGGGGTTACAGCATTATTTTGTACAGGCAATATTGCATGTTTACTTTTATATTGTTTCTCATATTATTCTCCTAAATGTAGTCATGGTCAATAAGAAACAAAAAGAACAGAACAATCTTTATATTTGTGGATTATTTATACTTGGAATTTGGAAATTATTTTGATGTCTGAAATCCTCATTTATCTGTTGACCAAGATTATACTTGGTCAAGCTCACAAAAGGGAATTATTATGGAAGAGTGAGATTTTGCTTTAAGTGCCTCACTCAAAGCCCTATTTGGTTTTCCCATGTTGACTTTGCCAGGCAGAAGAGAATCAAACCAGCAACATTTTAGTTAAATGACTACTGATGCGACCATCAAGCAGTTCTTTTGGCAACAGAAAATTAGAAGTTCACTTAACAGCCTGTATATATTATCAGAGAGATGTATTACAATGAAAACTATGTGCACTAATGCCCCAAAGACAAGAAAGTGCAATAACTTGATTATTTAACAGTTGTTAATTTGATAGATGCTTTTAGTCATAGCTAAAGCAGTAATCCTGTGTAAAATGTCAAAATATAAAGCTGATATGTTACCTGTGCAGATTGCGCTGCTTCTCTAACAGTAACATCCATACTCAACGCAAAGGAACTCATACCATGTACACATAAACATTTGTGAGCAATGTACTTCTAAATTCCTTCAATATTTCTTTAGTGGCCATCTGAGGAACTACAGCAGGAAAAAAAAAAAAAAGTCACAGTAATGCAGTAAGTCCAGTAATAATAACCACAAAAACAACACTGCATGTGCATTTAGTTTATCTTCACATACTGGTTTACTTTCTCTGTGTTTTCCCGACAACATGGACATCAGAGGGAAATGCATGACAAAGAGAACACTGTCCTGAGATGCAAGAGGCTTTTGTTAACCAAAAGGAGAACTGGTGTTATATGGTGGTATCAGTTATGGAGGTTAAAATGACATCAAAACATAAAAATCAACCATCATGAGGCGACATTGTGAATTCTCATCAGTGACATAAATCTGTTGTTAGCTATAACCATGAATTAAGCAACTTTCTAAATTTGTATTTACATCTCTTTATCACTTTACCTACGAAAAGAACACCCATGTATTACATAACAGGTAGTTTATAAAATGCTATCAATGCTTAAGAGAAAACAATGTTTTATAATGATACATTTCTCCAAGGTGATATTATAGAACATACTATTTACATACACTGGAGAGGGATTTAGCTCACATGCTAGTCTGTAAATGACAGGAGAATGACATGTTCCAGATCAGTTATCACACCTGCTGTAAACGGTGTATTTTAATAGAAAACATCCTGAATGTGGAAAAGCACGGGTAGTATAATATAGAAAGTAAAAACTATAAATTATTATGTTAGAAGTGACAAGCAGTTCAATTTTATATAGTTTTAAGATGCTCCTGTTTAGTGGTGATGTTAGTGTTGAGTAAATGATCTAACTAGTTTTCATTTTAGTCAACATCTTGTATTCACTGCCAACATCATCATCACATGGAAGTTATTCATTTTACTGTTTAAGGCTGGCATGTTTTTATGTGCCAATATAACATCATAAAATATTGTACAATAATCATTATATGGTCTCAACTCTACTAGTATAATTTATTATTACTGTACATTGTGAAAGAAACAATTTTAAAAAGGACACATATTCTATTCAGTTTTAGCAAAATCTAAAGTAAATCATTACTGCCATTGTCAAGTCCTAATGGTGGAACCATGTAGCTATGTACATTCATATATTTACATATTTTAGTATTTACCATCGGGTGATTCTATATTTGCATTAAAAGATGTTTTATTATTTTGTAATATGACTTATGCACTATTCTTCTTTAGTCCCAAGAATCTTGGGAGTTCAAGGAAGTGTATTTGAAATGTAAATGTCATCTCACTGTCAGCCGATGGTGCTTAAAATAAAATATTCCTAATATGTTTGTTCTGTTGTGAGTGGCTCAAGCTGAGAAATGCAAAAGCTAACAATAAAATCACGTAGATGGGTTTTATTCACCGTGTTTAAATCTCCCTGCATGTGTTGCACTGAGTGTCTGACTTTCTGCTGGTGTACAGTAATAACAAGCCTTCCTGGGGCTAATGGCTCTCGTGTTTGTTGGTTTTGCCTCGTCCTGTTTCAGTGGTTCTCTCTCTCTGGAAGGATGTCAGCTCTCTGTGCCTGGCCATCCCTGAGGACGCTTGATGTCATCTTGTCTACCTGATCATTACACTACCTGCTCTCCTCTACAATGCTGCCCTCTTGCTGCTCCTCCACTTGAAATGCTTGGCTGGCCTCTTCTCTGAAACCATCATGAAATTGTGTGCTAAAACGCTGCAAACTGTGCCTCCTCTCTCCTCCCTCCAGCCATGTGTGCAGGAGCCAGAAAAAGATTCCTCCACTTCGGACGGCTGCTGCTCAGTCAAAGGGAAAACACACAAAACATCCTTCAGCCGTCTGCCACTGCTCACCTCTCTCTCTCTCTCACACAGCTTTTATTTGATGTATTGATGTTTGCAGTGTATGCTATGTTATTCACCACAGCAATATCCAAGTAAATGTAATGGACATATACCCAGTTGTTTAAAACAAAACAGGTAAGTTTGTAGATTCATGATTTATTAAAATTTACAAGTCAGGTTTAACATCATGCAGTTTCACTTACTGTGCTTGTCACTGGGAGAGTAAAGCCTTTTGAATGAGGTTATTTTCTGTTGCTCTAAGGTTGCTGAGGTACCACGGAAAATTCTCTTTTCAGAGTACACTTTACATACACAACAATCATTTCTCCCTGCGTATTTAAATGTATTGTTTTCATGCACCACAAAGAATGGGATAATAAATGCAGTTTTATTTGGGAATATAACCAGATTTAATATTTCGTATTTTGTAAAAGAAACATCCACATACTGATTCTTATTCAAGTAGGTCTTTTCTGAAGGTACAATAGACCTTTTTCATGAAAGACACTTTGACGTGTAACAGTAGGAAAAGCGCATGTGAAGATAATAAAATGAATGGTGGTAGAATCCCATTTAGTGCTTTAGTTTCAGGGTCCTTGTATTGTGCATGCTGGCTTGCTGTCACACTGTCATGGCCATTGTTAATGTTGTTAGTAACACCCGTGCTTTTACTCCCATGACAAGTCAAAATATCTGCTGTGAAATGTACAAAGCAGGGTGCAGTGAACAATGCCAGTATACTTGAAAGCAGAAGTCACTGCTAAAATGATACCCCCAAGATCACGCTATCTGTTGCATCATGGAGAGTATTCGTCTATGAACAAACATTTTCCTGACTGCGGCTGACTGTGTTCAAGGTCTATCTCCTTAAGTGTCTCTTACATGCAATTCAGACTACATGCAGCTTCAAATGATCCGGATCATAGAGGAATAAAGAGCAAATGTAAAAATGATGTACTCTGTACATTAAAGGATAGCTTCACACTTTTTAAACTCTGTCTTAAAACAATAGTCAGGTGCCCACAGCTGAAGCCTCATATAAGCTTCTGATAAACTTGGAAATAAATATTTTCACAGAACGAGTAACTTGAATTTGGCTCTCATCACAATATAAGCGCTATGGAAGGACCTCTTACTGATTAGTATGAATAGGAGGAATGATAACAGCAAGAAAACCTGTTTCAATGTTCATGTGGGAAATGATGTTATTGTTTTAAGTAACACACTTTTTCAATGGTTATTGTACCTCAGAAAGGTTAGTTAATCTACTACCTTGTCAATTACAGCATTGTCAGTGAGATTACCACATTTTAGTAAAGACTAAGTTATTTTACAGACAGCACCTTATCACATGTACCAGTTGCTTGCATAGTATTTTTTATAGTAGTTAATTTATAGTAGGTAGTTCTCAAGGTCTAGATTGCTCTCTCTCTTACTGCCATTTTGGCAACATACAAGAGCTAATGCTATTCTGAATTCGACAGAAGCATATACGCTAACATCATGTACCAAAAACATTTTTTAACAATTGAATTCATTACTGGTAGGTTGTCTAAACATTGCTGCAGTATCTCAGCAGTGATCTGGTTCACATCCATACAGCAGAGAGGTAGCACACACACAGTGAAGAATCTTGCCTCCTACCTGTCCACTGCACGTTACTGCAGTGCTCTGCTGCTGGACATTGAGTGATGGAGGGTGAAGTGTCATGCTCAAGAGCACCTCAGTGACATTTGCAGAGGGAGATGACTCCTCTAGCTGCAAATTTCACTCCCAGGTGTTCAAAGCTCATCCAGGTACCATAACAGATGTGCTTCTGTAATAGAAGGCTGGCCCTAGTCCTAAAATAACAATTTACAAACAGTGTTTTTACAGTAAAATACTTTTTTTTAAACAGCATCTCATTAGGTATTATATTCTTCATGTATCAAATTCAAAAGACAAAAATGCATCCCGGTCAACTACTATACTTACTACTCTGGAACTCTCACAACCCATATATTATTCATTCTAACATCAGGTACTATGATTATTTCTACATCAGGTAATTCAAATGAATAAATATATATCATAATGAACCAGCTTACTGTTGGGTGGAAGGCACATGACACAATAAAATCCACTGTTTAATTTAATTACTAGAAGGAAATTAACACTGCACTTAGATAAAGGTATCTTTATGTACTTTATACAAATTTTAGACATGCTATAACATTTTAACCAACATGAGCGATGTGCTGTCTGAAGAATGGTCCATTTAAGTGTTGTGTAAGTGAGTGTGTGATCTGATTTTCAATGCTGTAGGTGTTCCTTCTGCGTTGGTTACTGCATAATACTGGTTTAAAATGTACTTCGTATTTCATTTCTTATTCAGCTAAGTAACTAACTGCTGTCAGATAAACATGGAATGAAGGGTGCAGTATTTCCCTCTGAAATGTGGAAAATGTCACAAAATTAACATTGCTTGTGTAATTACCTGTCAATTTCTGTTAGGTGTGGTGTCTCATATACTTATGTAAATGTATGGTGCGGACTGTATGGTGTATGTGAGTGTGAAGTCCACATGTGTTCTGTTGTTACTGCAGCCTTATGAGGCACTGATGCCCAAGACAAATTTCCCCTGGGGGACAATAAATCTGATCTTATCTTAATATATCTTCTTTTGTAAATACCTGAAATAAAAATCATAAAATGATTGTAATGGTGGCATTTATTTTTTATTCATTCAGCACATTTTAAAACAAGAAATTGTAACCAAAGTGCTGTACAGATAAGTTAAAAATACATTTAGATAACCTAAAATGACAACAAATACATTGTGAGAATACAAAAAGCAAGGTACACAGAAATCCATGATGTAAAGTAGAATATAAACAATCATGTATTGATATTTACATTTATGAAGACTTGAAAGCTAAAGTAAAAACACTGGGTGTAAAAAATGTACATAAAACATAAAAATGCCTTTAGCAGTGGAAGACTTTGCAGTTTGCGGGGCAACAACGGAAAATGCTAAACTCATTCGATGGGATTTTAACTGAGGCAATGGACTGGAGAGGAGACACTGGATGGAGGATATGAGGGGTTTGATTTTTAGCCATGGACATGGCCTTGTTTCTTGCCATGCTGCTTGCATTTTGAACTAAGTGTGGGTGAGACGAAACTGAATGAGTCTCATATACTGTAAACTGAGTCATGACATGAAAGAAATAAAGCATGTAAAAAATCAGTGTATATCCCTCCTGGATATAAATGCATGTGAATTTTATTAGAATGTAAACAAAAAGTCGTGGGTTTTTGTGCCTTGCTCAGGTGCACTTTGGCAGTGGCAGCCATGAATGCAATACTCCCCTTTTTAATTGTCTCAGCTTGGATTTCTCTCTGTGTTGGTCTGCTGATCAGACAATGAAATAAGGAAGTAGGGGATTTTAAAGATGAATTGAGGCATAAGTTATTTTTTTGTGGAGGATGTGATTTTATTTAATTTGAACCGATTTTATCCCTTAGAGTATCAAACAACCCTAAAGGACAGTGGGCTGATGGAAAGGTGTTTGTGCTACTGTATTGCCTTCGAGTGGATAAAAAAAAACATGGTCAGCCTATTGTATCTGTGACTACACAAGATAAATAAGTTGAAGGTTATTGCTTTGATCTCACGCATCACAAGAAGTGCAAAGACTGAATGTGATACAGGACAATAAAGTCCGACAGCGCATTGCTCGGTCATATTGAAATACTGTACCTATTCAGCAAAGCAAGTCCACAAAAAGAAACACCATGGAGAAGTTTTTTTTAATTTATTTTCCATTCAGGGAAGTTAGCTCCGAAACACATTATAAATTCAACACAGGGTACAAGTGCACAAACACATGATAGGCACAACTTGCTACACATATTTTACATCCTCTTTAAACAGGAAGCTAATTAGGCAACTTGAATTGGTAAAACACATTGCTGCCACACTGTTGCTCTTTGATCATCACGCATGCTGATTGAAGCATGTCTGAAACAGATGACGGCTGGTTGTTATCAGGCTCAAAGCCCCAGGATCCATTTGCAGTTCTGGCATCTCAAGCACCTCATGTTCATCCTCTGAAGAAGGTGAGACAATCCATTAAGTGAAAGGCATAAACACTCAACTCTGGGAACCTGATTGTTGGCGCTGTCCCCCATCCAGCCCCTCTGACTGCAGCGGACTGTGGGTTTTATACAAGACAATTCAAGTCCTAAGATGGAACATTGAGAAAGAGAAGACAAAGGGAAATAAGACCATATGGCATTTTGCACATCATAACACAGCAGCAAAACTTTTAATAGAAGAACTCACAGATCTAAGAGACAGACGACTTTGAGCCGAGCTGGCTCTAAATATTGATTGTCATGCAAGGGACAGAAAATGTTCCTAAGTCCATCAACTTAAATGAACAATATTATCTATGTCATCAAAATGTTATATTAGAAACATGGTTGTTGTGTTTCGGCACATGACATGTTTGTCATCTGTATTTTGGTCCTCGTTTTTGAGCAGCACAAATGAACTGAATAATTGAAAAAGGGAAATAGTTGCACACATTTCAATGACATGGAATAACATTAATATCTCTGATCTTGCGCATAAATTGGGATGAAAACACAAGTTCATGCGTCAGTTACTTCCCTCTAGTTTGGTTTTAATTTAGTTTAACTGCACGATGTGGTTAAAATTTTGAATTTGAAAATAAAATGTCAAATCTACATCAAGCCTAACGTACCGCAAGCATCAAATTGAACAAAAGCGGTTGAATGAACATCTTAAAATGCTGAATTGATCCACTAGACAATATGCATGGGTATGCTGTTGTCAATCACTGTTTCAGTCCGTTATAAACAGTATCACGAACACCTCACGTGGTCGGCACTTTTTCTATTCACTAAAAGGTCACCTTGTGTAAAATTCAGATCTTTGCTCGACTGTCAGCCTGCTATTGTCACTGTGTGTAACCATGAGAGTGTGTGAGAAATCCAAACATAACATAGACACTGCAACTTAAAAGTAAATTGATTTACCTTTTTCTTGTTTAGAGTTTCATTCCTTTATATATTGATATGACAGCTCGAGAACTGGTTAGTACAGACAAACTGTATTTTTTTCCATGATTTTTTTTGTTCCAAGACTGCATTGTCAGACAATTTTTTTTTTAATTTTAAGATGAAATGATCAAATCAAGAATGTCTGTTGACATCCCAGGTCATGGCCTGAAACTACTTAATAGTTTTTAAAACTTTTTCCTTATAAATTAAACCAGTTTCAAAAGTGATGGATGTATATATATATGTATATATATATATATATATATATACACATATACTTTTTTCTTCCCCAGTAATACCTTAGTTTGCACACCAGTGAGAGTAGGAGGATGCTGAATTAAACTGTTCTGCCTGACACACATTTAGCTGTTAATAGCTCTCAACAACTTTTTTTACACTGTCACATTCCTTTTGTCATTGACTCTCAGTGAAATAGATGGGGTACCCACTGTTAGATTAAGACTTATTGATGTATACCAAATCTACTAAACCGAATCCACTGTCTGGGTTTCTTACACCTGGTAAGATCTTGTGCTACTGTGTGTGGTGAAGCAATGAAACCAGTATCCTATTGATATATACAGTGTAAAAGAAACTTTCCAGTGTAAATAGTGACCATTGTTTACATGATAATCCCACTCTGCAGAAAAAAAGTGAGCAAAAAAACCCCCAAAACAGTATGTGTTTCTGTAGTCCTTTATTTCATTCACAATCAATGTTTACATGGCTGTAGGCATTAAATCCTGGTAGACAAATGGAGTAAGGTACCTGGGAAGAAAAACACCCTCTCTGTCTGAGCACTCTAACGGATCAGATCATCACTAGTTTCCGTACGTACTCTGCAGACTCTGCTGCTTTCCTAATCTCAACATTCAGCAAAGTCAAGAACCTTGAAACTCACTTCTTTTTACAAAGATTACTCTAAACTGGCTGCTGGTCATTTTCAGTACTTTAAACTCAGACCTGCCATTACCACAATTTCAGAACTGCACTATCAGCGTCTCTCTCCCACAGCAAAACACAGTTGCGTGTTCTGTCTTGTCCAAAGAAGCGAGAATTGAAGCTATAAAACACACATCTGTTTATTTCAATGTGAAGCACTTAAAAGGGCTTGTTCACTGACTCTGTTGAATATTACTATTACCACTTTAATATTCAGAAAAGATGTATTAGCCCTGCGTCAGCCTTACCTCAGTTTCAGTCTGATTCAGAACAAGAAAGGAGCAAAAACTCTGCTACCTCTACTTAATACTCCTGACAAATGAAGCTTGTGAAAATGACCTTACATGGAGACAAGGACACTTAAGCAAATGGGTTCTGCATTTTCAGCCGCGTGTTTATGCATGTGAAAGAACAACATGGTACACGGCTGATAAGGAAAAGGAGCCAAAAGCAAGTGCTGTATCGCCACAGAATAAGTAGCAGGAGAGCAAATTGTAAAAACAATTACAGGATATTGTCAGGATGTTTATTTGCTGGATACATGTAAATGATTCAAATGATACATGTCGTACAGATGTAAAATATGGGGTATATAATACTGAAGTTACCGTCACTGACATAATCATTGCATGGCCATAGTTTTATCAGATTGTAAAATCTTCCCCTTTTCAATTCCACACACTAAATTTTGTCTTTTTATTTACCAAACTAACATATTCAAACTAAACTGCCAGGTGAACATCAGGTTTTTTTGTATGGGATCCTCACATACAAGGGCATAAAATGCAAGCAGATAGTGAGTGATTGCTAATCATTACATCAAATATATGAAATAAGCTATCTACAAAATGTGAATGCATTTGAAAAAATGCAATGAAATGTTGGCTGTGAATTTTACTCCTTTTTTCATCATCTAATAAATAGAATTGTTGTAAGCATATACTGCAATATGTTTTTTCTCTATTAGCCATACATAATACAAATGACTGGTCTTTGCTTTCAAATTGGATACGATTTTTAAATTCATGTTATAGATGAACTCAACATGACAGACGTTGGAGATGCTCATGGGTGCTGCAGGTATCTTTCTCTTAAGCTCCACAGAAAACTGTCATCAAGCTGCAGCTCTTCTGTTTCTTCCTTGTTTAAACCCGCAGACACTGGCGCGTGTCAGTCAGCTCTCAGCTCACCAGCTTTTTCTCATGCAGGTGGGAGGCTGATCGGAACAATACCCTGTAGACGCTCTGTCCCACTGAGTAAAACTTGTGGATTTGCTGTGTGGATTCGCTCTGGTTCACACAGCACCATGCACCCTAAAAACACCAACCCGCCACCTACACAAATACACACACATTGCTGATGTCACCAGCAATTATAGAAAGCAGGTTGATAGTTAATTTGGAAATATATTAATGAGATTTTGAGATGACACTTTTTTCATGTCCACATTTGTCTTCCCATAAAACCATTAAGCAGAAGAAATCCTAGACCAGATTTTGAGATATCATCCATTTTGATATCTTCGCTGTTGTAATGTGCAGATTTGCTGCAAGCTGTTTGTTCTTTCTGTGTACCCCTCCCCCCCCCACACACACCAACCTTAATAAAGTGGGCAAAACTCTTGCAGCTTAAACACTTCTTGTCCTCCTCTCTCACTCCTCTTCCATCCTGTTCAGCCTCCCTCCACCCCCTGCTGCTGCAGCTTTCTAACCCAATGAGGCCCCCTACAGGTGCAAGCTCACTGATGCTGAACTGAGCAGGTGCACAAAGATGGTAGCCTTTTATTTTGTCATTTGACCCATTTTGCAGTGCTTTGCATTATTCTTCTCTGCATGAGGAGATGATGGTGCTCAGGCCCTTTGCAGCCTGGAAAGTAAGTGGACATAACTGTTGGACGTGATAGACATGTAAATAATGCAAGAAAGTAGATTCTAGGTACCAAATATGATTATATTTTGTTTTGTATTTTAGAGCCATCAGGTCCCATAGATCTACTATTTAAGAAGTCATTCTTGTCATAGAAAAGTAACCGCTTTCTCTGATCACTTCTAGTAGCTATAGAAGTGAAATGATTCCGTTTTTCATATTGCAGAGGACATTTGACTGTGAAGGACACTGATTGAGTTCAGACTTTTCTTGGAAAACCTCACTTCAGCTCTATTGTTCACTTTCACTGAATTAATCTGCACCATATTTGTCCCCCTATCCTATTGCGCCACACCGTGGAAAAACTCTCTCTCTCTCTCTCTCTCTCTCTCTCTCTCTCTCTCTCTCTCTCTCTCTCTCTCTCTTTCTCTCTAAGTTTGAAATGGAAGCGGCGCTAATTGCCTGTGGACTGTTTACGTTGAGTCTAGTTTGTTTTTCAAGAGCGATATGATTATGCTCTCAAGATCCATAACAATGTCATAAACCGCAATCAAGCACTTAAAAAGACAGACAAGTTTGTTCATTAAGGAGAAAAAGAAAAAAAACGCGGTAATTTCAGCAGTTGGAATATAATTTAGTTGCAGTAATTTGTAGTGCCGTAAATAGATCAAGTTGGACACATTTGCAGGTAAAAGCTGCATGACGCCAACTGAAGACCTCTGCTTCCATCTTGTGGCAGCTTGGCGCAACAATTCCCGCCTCTCCATCACTGGCTCTCTGTTTAATATCGACACTGTGGCGAATCTAATCTGGATCTCCTTTAAGGCAATAAAACCCAGATAGCTTCCTTTAAATGAAAAAGCACCGCTTTTTTATAGCTTTGAAATCCTCGTTTATTTGGAGATGTGCATGATAGAAAAATGATTCATGTCGAGGTTCAAATGGGCAGGATGACGAAGATCCATGGTGTCCCAAGTGCATATTTCCTCAAGTATTGTATTCCAAGGTATATAATAGTGTTATCCACGCAGGTTGAACTGTGTCGCACGCCAAGATGCTTGTTTTAATGTCGCCTGCTTTATCCCTTCAAGCAGCCAAAAGCAATTTCCAATAAATCTGACCCTGTTGCTGAGCTGGTAGAGGAGTGGGGTAATTTTCTGGTGCGTTAATGACAAAACACTGGTGCAAAGCGAATATTGTTCAACGTTAAAGTTTATCATAAAGGCTTTTACACAGCTAGCATTTTTTATTTTGCTTCATTTGGGGGGAGGGCACAACAGAGAATGACTGGATGCACAAATAAATTATTTAGGCGTTTAAATCTACAATAAATTTGTAGACAAACAGGCTCAATATACTTTAGAGTCAGATTCGCAGGGTCATGAAAAAACACAGAAAGTATAATAAAATACAAAAAAATATGTAGAAATGTAAATGTACAATAAATATGATACTTAGAAATACTAGAGCCTTCTTCATGAAGCCATTTCTAGTCTCTCCCATTGCAGTAGATCTTGGCGCATTAGTCCACTAAACACCTGCCAATATCCCCTGTTTTTGTTCCCATGGAAAAACATCTGCATCCCACAGCGTCACTTCCAGATCATCGGATTCACAATAAAATTAGAATGCAAATGACAGCATCAACATTTACCTCTTAGATTAATTAGTCGTACTATTTGCATATTTCTGTAATTGCCACCCCCATAAAAAAAGCGCCTTGGCATATAACTTACAGTCCTACGCTGGCGTAAAAATCCAGTTTTGTAAAATCCAGTCTTTAACTGATGCACAATGTGCACAGTAGCTCAGTTTTACACCTGACGCGGAAATCTATAAAACGGACTGATGGGTGCAAATGGTGTCAAATATTTTTTCCATGTGTCTGTTTTAGAAATGGGCCCACGCATACCAGTGGGACTCAAAGCAAACAAGGAAGAACACTGTCTGGTATTAAAAATAGTTTTTGCGCTGTGACGAGCGACTTTTGAGGACAGACAATAATCAGCCTTTCAGTTTGGAGAATTGGGGATAGAGCGAAAAGAGAGATGAGAAGGCTGTTGTTGGCATAGCTCTATCAAGAAAGAAGGACTCCCTGTTATCTGTGAATGGGGCGTCTTTTTTTGACCAGAATAGATATAGCACGAATTTTTAATTCGTTTTTCTTTGAGAGACAACAATGCTTTATTTGAAAGCTTGGTACAATTTAGGGTTTGTAAGAGATCCTTTTCTCCTTGTCCGAGCCCAGCTGCCCATATGGGATACAACGTGTGCAGCAAAGATCACAATGGCACCAAGTGACAGGCAGGACAAAAAGCCCAAGGATGCATCTCCCTGACTCTGAACAGCACCAAGAAACTCTGTCAGTCTCTCTATCTACACTGTCTGCGTTCCCACTCCTGCTACTCGTTAACATGCACGCCTCTAACATCCAGCAAAACCAGGCCTGGGCTTTTGTCTCTGTGTTGTGTTGTGTACTGTATTATGCAATTATAGAGTCACAAAAACGCCTCATGAGAGAGGCTACATCTGAGGGCAAAGAGTCTGGCCACGAAAAGGTCTGCATTTTTCTTTACCTATGGGGTTTTAAATATATTGGTGTTGTCTTAAGACTAGTTAAATGTGTTGAATTTTATTTGAAAGAAGCAAGAACATCAACAGAGTTCAGCTAAATCCAATCACAGTCAGCCAATCCTTAATCGCCGCCTTTGGCAGTTCACTTTTTAATACCCGGCTCATAACATATTTCTCCTCACGTCGATTCCCTCTAACATGGGACCATTGGCTATAAGGAACGCTGCGTATTTCTTGTCTATCGACAAAGACATAAAAAACAAAATCTATGAGCTAATAGCTGATTTATTTGATCAACAAGCTCAACCAGTGTTGAGACACAAACCGTTTCTGTCAGAGACAAATTGAGTCTGTGTCGCCCACAAAAGCAGTAGCCCCTTGAGACTCAATTCTGTAAATAATTAGCAAATCTACCCAATTTGGCTGTTTGTTCAGTGATGATAGGGGCGACTCTAACATCTGTTGTGAGATTTTTGTCCCGGGACAAACAGAATGCATAGATTTTTTACTAGGTTATCATATTTACCCAAGATATTGACTGGAGTCTGATAATCCGCAGTGCGCTGCGGATCACTAGGGAGCCATTTGTGCTTGTTTTGGTTCCACCTTAAAGAACACAGTGACTAATAGGGCTAAGTATATTTTAATGTGGAATATCATTACTAACACGCTATATGATCAGGTGAAAATAACTTTATTGGGCGGTTAAAGCCCATCTAAGCCGTGCGCATTTTAGGTGAGCGTTGGCAGTGGTTAAACAAAGAAGGCTGGTGAGTCATTGATTATTCCTGCACTATTTGCAGTTTAGCGCTTAACAAGATAACAAAAAAGCATTGCATTAAACGATTTTCCCCCACAGTCGACCACTTTACACCCAAGGCTGGGAGTGTTTGGGGATGCTGACAAAAAGGAGTGCTTTTGACTCAAAAGCTTCTTATGTGGAGAAGCCCTCTTATATTAAGTGAGTGGATTTTAGTCCCATTTCACAAGTGACTTTAGGCTCTTTATTAGTAAGGTGTTCGGATTCAGAAAAAAATATTCTCTGGATTAAATTTGCTTAAAAAGAATGAACTGAAGTGCGCTGGAGATTTATTCCCAGAGTCAAGCTCTATTCTGTGCCACAATATAGTGTTTGGCTCCTCGCCTCCCATTATGATGTTTAACGATGTCTTTCAAAGATGATCAAATCGAAAAGGACACTTATATAAACCAAACCCCCATTTCAGAAACACAGCATTTTATTTTAAAATCCTTATAAAAAATTTGGGATGCTTAGCCATCACCGCGCGGCCACACTGTTATTTACGTGTGATCTGACACGGCTGTCCTGCCGTTTTGCTAAAATTTGTAAATATATATAAGCCGATCCTCAGCTTTACGCTCTCGAAAGCTCCCTAGGTTGCAAACATTTGCCACAAAATATTTACAGGAAATAAAAACAAAAGGAAAATAGCTGAAAAGTTGCCAGTGTTTATTCATGGCCATAAATATTTTTTCGGTCCATAAAAGAAGCAAGAAATTAAAATTTCTATAATTATAAAGTGGTTCGTACGTGCTGATAATAACACGAAGGGACAAAAGGAAAAAAAGAGGAAAACATCTCTACAACCAACACACAACATACTTTACAAAAAATTTCACAAGAAGAGCATTGACATTCTTAATAAAATCTATAAGGGAGAGGTTTGGACCCAGTTCTCTTAACGAAAACATGTAAACACGGCGCACACATGAGCCCCGAATAAAAATGGTAGTATATATATGAGTCAAGCTGCAAAAATGAAAAGTCTTTTGTTTTTTGTGTTTTATTTTTTTCTTTGCTTTGTGGTGAAACTCCCTATCGTGCCTCCAAGCCAAGTCTCTATAATTTCTCTCACCAAGTCCACTGTTGCGTTTGCACCAAGTGATGTGCTGTGGGGAACTGTGGCGTGGCCGCGGCGCTGTACTGCGCGTTATACTGCATGTGTTGGAGTGACTGGGCACTATAAGCCGAGAAGGGGATCCCGGCCTGAAAAGTGGCCGCCAAGTCCTGAGCTTTAAGAGTGTGACAAGGCTTTCCATCCCTGACTAAGACGGGCACGGCCACCCGCCTGGGAGAAGGGAGATGGGTCACTTCCATACCTTTCTCGGCCCGGGCTCTCTTCATCTTATACCGGTGGTTCTGGAACCAGATCTTCACCTGGGTCGGGGTGAGGCGGATCAGGCTGGCCAGGTGCTCCCTCTCCGGGGCGGACAGGTACCTCTGCTGTCTGAAGCGGCGCTCAAGCTCGTAGGTCTGCGCCTTAGAAAACAACACCCTCCTTTTCCGCTTCTTGCCAGAATCGCTGCCGCCGCTGCTGGAAGTTTCCTTGTCGTTGTCCGGCGATTCGTCGTCCGCAGACGGCTCCGGGGACTTGGCCGAGTCCTGAGAGCTGGCGGATAGGCCGTGCACTGCGGCAAGAAACGGGAGAAACACTGTCAAAATGTTATGTTGTAAAGTTCTCAGAGGCATTTATCATAAGCTCATGCCATATAATCATCATTCAAAAGTTTGGATGCGCTGGCGATGAATCGTGCTGCTGCGTAATAAGAACAATAACCTGCTAATGACTGAGCACTTGTCAGAACAGGGTTACACACACATTTACAAGACAGGAGCATGGCTGAATGATAAAAACAGGAGCACCTTCTGGCTAATTTGAAACTCTTTTGGTGTGATTCTGAAGTGCAAAGCACCAAAAGATGTTTCTTCAGCCCAAATCTGCACAAGCAGAGCGAGTCAGTGAAGCATTAAAATGTGCATTGTCCGCCTGTAAATCCCAGCAGAATGCAGTCTTATATTTTCACACCGTGGTTATACTCTAAATAACTCAAAGCCCCCTTATTTATCCACTGTGCTTTATCGATCAAATTCTTACAATGCAAAGTGTGTGGAGCCTAAACACTGCATGCATTTATTGAGCTGTAAACGCCTCAAGACGAGCGCAGCAGTGCACTGTGCATAAAGATGAATGCTGCACGCCACCCAAGGGCATCGTTAGGGTGGAATAGGAGGCTGCATGCCATCAATTATTGCTTAATGTAACCACAGAGCTTGAAATTATCACAGAAGTCATTATCAACAAGATCAACAAGGATTCTTAGACTCTACTTACATGAATATTGAATACTGTCCGTAGTAGCAAGCCATCGTGTGTAAGGATTGTCACTACTGTCATAAAAGGGGTTCTTTAAAGGCAGATTTTGAACGTTTTCTAGTGGACTTTGCACCAAAACTCCAGCGTT